>NC_135015.1:12087615-12235115 GCF_051020955.1 Megalopta genalis
AGTAAGATAACAGCGTGCATAACTAATGTTCAGGGTTATGGATTAAAGTATCCGCTGCGATAATCGTTGCATTTTTCGTTTTTCCTTTCGCCAAATGGGGCCGATTTAAATTTCAGTCAAATCACGGCTCCCGCCGGAGTATCGTGTACGTAACTCTTGCCGAGAAATTAATGGAGGTTTGAACATGTTCGGCTTACCGTTGCCGTTGCTCTAACTAGAAGAAGCAGGGTTTCTTCAATTACATTTATAGCGCGATAAAGCTTGGCTCTCGTCGAATTAAAAACAGAGCGGATCGTATCATAATTCTCCGTAATTAGATCGCAGATTTTTACGCGGTTATATAAAAGTTTTCAAATATCAATAAAAGTCTAATGGAATTTAACTCGGTTTCACATTAACGAGGGTAGAACTCTGCTTAATTCCATTTCCTTGAAATCTATTTACGAGAACCGGGGATTTGCACGAGCAACTGCCTGTCTATATATTTATAATATGTACATTTTACACGCCATTTTACAAAAGTTAGAATCAAAGATAGATTTTCTTCCTCGATTCAAATATTATTCATTCCAAAAGGAACGCAGAAATGTAATTAGACCTCGCCGATTTATACGTTTCGTTGCAATTTAAAAATCTGCACATGCCATAAATGTCGCGCATAGAGATTCACAAGCCTAGTTCCGAAAGTTTCAGATTGTTACACAAATTTACGTTTTCTCATAATACGTTTCCTTCAAATTTATCGGAAGTTACTCGAAGCGAGCATACAATTTAGAGCACATTTGCAGAGTACCGGTCCGGTATTTAAAGAATAAATTTAAATGGCTGACGGAAAAGGAAAATGGTCAGAAAATTGTAATTCGAGAGAACAATTTCGAATGTTTTACGCATTCGTGCAGTTCTGTGCAGCGTGTAAATAATAAAATAACGCGATCGCCCATTGATATCGTTTGCGATAAAGGAGGCCGTAATTAAAGATTAAACAAACCGCTACTTTTCGATCAAATGGAATGACTACACTTTAATCGAGTGTGTAATTTACTCCGGAGGTACCGACCGAATAATTTATTGCGTATTTATTCGCCGACCGGGACCGCCTTTCGAAGTTACTGACACGAAAAACGTGCTGCACAATCGGCGCCGGATACATTTGTTCAACGAGTGATTGTTAAACCGTGGACCACCGTGTAGCATGTTATAATTACCTCTGATAAATCTGAAATAAATTTCACACGGAGGAGTAATACGTCGAACAATTTAAACTATATGTTTTCATTTTGTATTTACAACGGCATTCGATTGTTCTCTTCGGATCCCGAATTCCGCACGCTTGTAAAACTTTATTTAAACATCACGTTCACTTCAAATTATGACTTCGTATTATTTAATTATAGGTTAAATATTAACGTCGAACAATGAATAGTTCAAATTGAAAGCAGGAAAAATGATATTTCCTGCAATTATTCTCAGTAATGAATTTAAATCATTTTATAACTGTCGTAAATTTTATTGCTAAGATTATATGCTATAGACGCGCAATGATGCACAGTCTAATATTTTACAAACAGTTGAAATATTTAAAAACATAGATCTCATGATTCATTTATTATAAAAATATTCACATTTATCAGAACACTGTAACATGTCTTCATTTCATTTCAGAGCAATTCCATTTCCCGGTTCACGTTTCATAATGTATTTCCAACAATCTATTTACGGCGTACGTTGTCAATCGCACGTCACTCAAAGCTGAGACTTCTTGTGCACTCTATATGCATCGGAAGTCCGCAAAATAAATTATGTCAATTACAGGAACGTTGCTCGAATTTCATTTTCATCGGTCCCGATAAGAACGTTCCAGGAAAGTGGAGCATTGAGACGTCCCGTAAATCGTATTACAATGAAAAATTAGGAACAGGTCCGCCGTATTCGTAACGTACTCCAAACGACGGTTATGCGATCGAGCATATATCACGCTGCGAAATAAAAGTGCGCTCGGTAAAAAGCCGGAAACTCGGTTCGCCGGACAGAAACCGATTCCGCAGAACGACGGAGAGAGAGAGAGAGAGAGAGAGAGAGAGAGAGAGAGAGAGAGAGAGAGAGAGAAAGAGAGAGAGAGAGAGAGAGAGAGAGAGAGAGAGAGAGGCTAAAAGAAGATTTTTGGATCGGTTTTAAGGAAAAACGTTAGCGTGGCGAGCAGAAATTTGCTGAGAAACGACTGGTCCGCCGCGATACGATGCAACAAGAAACACAATTTATCCCGTCGGAAATGTCGGCGCATAGGCGAGACTTTTTGTCACGAGGATTTCAATCGAAGGGCGGCCGACTCTTTTTAAATTGATATTCACGCTGCCACGTTTTCTAGTCGGAGAGAATAATTTTCTTTGACGTAGGAGCTTTGGTAAATTTCAAATTCTACCGAAACTTTGCGCAAAAGTTTATGTTCATGTTTGTAACATGCTTGTGCAATTTTTCAGAATTAAAAACTCAAAGAGCAATTCCATAATTACAAAAGATAAGAACTGCATTAGAACTATTCCTCCTTTAAAAATAAATTTAGCATAACATTTTTTACTCTTTCCAACAGTTTTGCATTACTGTTTCTTATCTCCTTTTATCATAAATTCTTGTACTCTGCAATCTAGCCATTTCTAACCGTATAATTATTTTATGACGATCTAAATGAGAGTCCAAGTTAGCGTCACTTGTTCACAGTAATTTTCTAGAGAATTGCAGAAAATTTTGAAAGAAATCTTCGGACTATTTTTCGTCAGGTTTCGCATGTTCCCGTCACAGAATGATTAGCGATATTTCCATGGAAATTCTTTTAATAGCGCCCGGCGTATTAGATACTGCTATTGCTTTACAATTTCCAAGCGGAATGTGATTCCATCAAATTTTGAACGCGCTAAAAGAATTGCCCCGATGAAATTTCGTCGTTATTTCGGTAGGATGCCCACTCTGTTATGAATTTCAATCAACCTCGCATCGAGGCTAATAGAAAAGTTCCATTCTTGTATGGCGACGATGGTGTGTTTAATTGAACTCTACTTGATATTCCGCGTGCTCGATGCCGCTCTACCTTTTCAATTAATGCGAATTATGATTGCGCGATACAGTTTTATCTCGTGCGATCGATCCGACGATACGCGGACCGGTATACGAATGTTTCTCGTTTTAATTTTTGAACGGGCAAAAAAATGGTTGACCTGTCACGAATTTCAAGGAAGCGGTTGCTCGAGTAATTCCTCTCGTTCGGCTCTTCGAGTTACATTCAAAGATAACACAGCGGTCGGTCCTTTTTTAAGCGAAACCCAATTGATGGGACGAGAGGAAAATAAACGGGGAACGTTTTCTGAAATATCAAATGTCGTTTATGGGAGCGTGGGTCAGCAGTTCATGACAGTTCGCGTGAAGGAACGCAACCATTAAAAACTCTTTCAACTACAAAAATCGTTTCCAATATTTTCCGAGGACTAAAATTCCGATAGATACACACCGAAAGAAAACCGTGGTTCCGCCAGCGAACAGTTACTGCCTTCTTTTTACCGTCCAATATACCGGACCAAACATAAACGTGCGGCAATCATTAATGCAATTAATTGGCCCTAAAGTCCTCACGCTAGAACCATAAAACGAGAGTACATCATTAGAAAGGAAATTCTTATTTTTTAATAACAGCTGCGGTATTTATGTCCTAGAAACTAACCTACATTTTTATTCCACCATTTTTATTATCACTAATGTGTAATCTACCGAATAAATTAGTTATTATGCACGGGAAATCTTTGCACACAGAGTAAAACGATTATTAGGTGTGTTATTAGATTATTAGATATTGGGTAAACGATTATTACATTTTTATTCTATCATTTTTATCGTTACTGTATTTGTAATTTACTAAATAAATTAGTTATCATGTACAGAAAATCTTTGCACTAAGAGTAAAACGATGATTAAATTTATTACTAAATCAATAGATTAGGTAAGCGATTATTAAATTTGTATCATTTTCATCGTCACCGTGATATTTGTAATTTTAAAAATGATTATTAGGCCCCGACTTCAAAGTCCTCGCAATTTACATTCCCGTGAACTTTAGTCTTGAACAATTTTACGTTTTCGTCAACTTATCTAAGAAACTGGGCTTTTTTTATTACTTGTTCGAAAAGTGTTCTTTTCTGTTTCAGTAACCGTGAAAGTAACCTCTGAGACTACGAACCAGTGAATTCGAGATCTGATGCTCGTGGGAGAGTTTTTATACTTTTCCCCGATGTTTTACGCGTTCCGTCGTTTTAAATTTTTAAGCTTGTTAGTATTTACAGTTCTTGTAAGTTGTAGCCAATGGAGAACGCATCAAACGTTGAAGTACATCCCATTGCAGTCCGCGTAACTGTCCACGATAAACCTGCTCGCACCATTAACTGTTCAATACTTTCGTGAAAAAATTGCACGGAAGTTCTTCCTTTTTAATTGTGCCTATTGCACAGTAAAATTGTAATAGAGGAACATGCATTTTAATACTGATTAAAAGATACCTAGAAAATATATTTTTTTTATACGATTTTATTTGATCAGTCTTGCAACATGAGGCTATGTGAAAAATGAAAAAGAACATGATTTTATTCTAAAATTGGTGATCGATATACTTTTAGCAAAAATTTAGTAGGATCCTACTTCTTTAGAATTCATTATAGTTTATTAAGAATTTAAATAATAATAAAAATTCATTAAACATTTTTCTCTTTAATCTGTACCGACACACAAACCGTCGTCAAACTTTATTTAAACAGACTAATCATTACCAACGTTCTATCATTTTGCGTATTATTTTAGAGTGTTATTTACTGGATATATTCACGGATATATTCGAGTTTGTGGTAAACGATTCGGGAGAATTCTCCCAATACAGAGGGTTAAATACATTCGTATTGAATGAATTTTAAAATAGACGTCAATTAAAATAGTATTATATGAGTGAGTTAAAATCATAGTGGCGCAAGTTACATTTTCGAAAATTTTTACTTATGTCCTCAAATGTAATCGATGCATGCGAAAATGTTAAAAATACAAGTGATATAAATTATAAAGTTACTATAAATTGATTTATTTATTTATTTAGCGTCAACGGGCTAAATACCCTTTTACTTTTTCTACTTATATTAACTTAATCCTAAAATATCTTAACAATTTTCGTTAGTAAACAATACACATGTTAGTAAACAATAACATTTATTTAGCGTCAACGGGCTAAATACCCTTCTACTTTTTCTACTTATATTAACTTAATCCTAAAATATCTTAACAATTTTCGTTAGTAAACAATACACATGTTAGTAAACAATAACATTTATTTAGCGTCAACGGGCTAAATACCCTTCTACTTTTTCTACTTATATTAACTTAATCCTAAAATATCTTAACAATTTTCGTTAGTAAACAATACACATGTTAGTAAACAATACACATGTTAGTAAACAATAACATTGCTTGTTATGTCTATCACATGATCGGAGTAGGTGAAAAATGCGAAAGTTTCGAAGTCGCGAACCGCGTCCCCAACGTTCCTGCACTCGTCGCCCGGTGCATTAGTCGAAACACTATGCAACAGCCGAATATTATCGTACGCAAACGTGCGCCGGGTACAATGCTCGACGTGTAACAGCGGGTATTAAAAAGCTAGCTTATGCACACCGGTCGGCCACTCCTTCTTGTCCGAAGTTTGTAATGAAAATTTCAATGAATCCGGAAACTTTTTGATTGGCCCTGAAGATCCCGTGAGGTATGCAGCAGCATCGCGTTCAACGTTACGAACTACAAATTCGCGTAGAGCGCGAGCAGTTGAAAGTTCAAAACTCGAGCAGTTTCGCCCGCGGCGCAGTTCAAGCATGCCAGGAGAGAGAGGGGGGGAGGGGGAGGGAGGCAGAACCAGGTAAAAATTTATTTCGTCAGTGCCGGCTGTCGTGTTGCCCGCAGCCGAACGAAAAACGAGCGTGCCGCTTCTTGCCACCCGCAATGAAGTGTAAATATTTATATTTCCCGCGCCACGTTTACGGCTCCGCGATTATTTATTTTCTTCTCCCACGTCCCCCCTCCCTCCCTACCGCCCGGGTCCCGGCCGTCGCCGTTCGCGTTTACGCGAAAAACGCATCTCGCGGAGCGCGAATTATTTGACGAGGCCAAGGGCATCCCGACGAAATTATCGATGCCGCTGGAAGCGCGAAATAAAACGCCGATAAGCAGCACGCTCCTCGGGCCGTAATCCTTTTCGTAATTTCTGTCGCAGACGCGATATTGTGTCTGCGAATACCTCCACAGATAATCGCCTATACATATGCAACAGTCCGCGGAGCTGTCCGGACGATTACTTTTGCAATATTCAATGTTTCACTGCTGGACAATCAACGTTTTAACGATCGACGTAAAAGTTCCATAAAATCGGAGTCGTTTATTTCACACCGTTTTCTTCTGCGCCTTGTCAATCGTTTATCTGGCATTTTTATTAACCCTCAGACGACGCGCCATTTTCATAACTACAGAATTGACGATGCTTCTATCACCGGACTTTATTCAACAATTTTTCGATTGCACATTTTTCGAGACGTGTACTTCTTTTGGAACCGTTCAGTCTTTTTGTTCAGTTCTTAGTGTGACAGCAATTCAGTTGAATGAAATATCGTAAGCATTGAGTAATTAGGTGAAGTACATTGTACTAGGCCATGAAATGTATGGATTGTATAGTAATAGAGTGATTTCATACTTAATGATCTAACAAAAATAGTTCGATTGCTGGTTTCTAGTCAGTCCTTTAATTTGACGAATTTTAGGAAATTTTACACACACACTGATACAAACGTATAGTTTGCTAAATTGCAAATTTCCAAGAAACTTCTCGCAAAAGTTTATGTTCGTATATTCATGATATATACTCTGTCAATTAAATGTACTTTATACATTTCTGAATTTTTGCAACATTTCAACAGTTCTGCTTTTCAGTTGTCATAACCGTACAATCATTTCCTAACGCTTTAAATGAAAACAGAAATTGAGCAATTAAATGGATCGTCAGGACCATGGATCGTCGGTAACATTTTTTTTGATCCGGCGCTGCGTTTTCGAGAAAATCGGCTTTAAAGTTTGTTCATCTTTGTGAAGGATTTAGTTGAACAAACTTTAGCGTCTATTTTCTCGAAAACGGAGCCCCGGATAAAAAAATGTTATACCAAATTTTTTCTTATCTTTCACTGCTCGGTTGTGCGACCCGGTCCAACCTGTATACTTTTTCTATTTTATTTTCGAATTTGCCTAAAGCAATCTAAACGATACTTGTCCATCCATAGCAGATGCATTGCGAGGAAAAATGACGAAGAATCGGTAAGTATTAATAACATATCTGATTTATTTTTACCGTAACCAATTTTTTAGTCGATAATATAAAATTATCCCGTCCTAGTTTTCGTGAAGCGATTCATGGCAAATCGATAGTACCATTGCTGTACGTATTGAAATCTAGACCATCGACTACGGAATCGCGACTGTATTACTTACTGCTGGGAACGGAGGAGGATCAGACTAGGTCCATTGGCGAACCCTGGAGTATTCAATGTTTAAGACTTGTCCCGTATGTGACCGTCGCATCTGTTTGACCGATAGGCAGCTTGAATGTTTCTCGATGGTCCGCACTGGTACACAGCATTCAAACTGTGCGTCGTTCACCAACCGAATCGGGTTACCACAAAAGTCTGTCATCAGGACTTTGCCTGCGAATATTCGGATTTCCCTCTTTCGCCGAGGTCAAACTGTGTACTCCATCATTGTCTTCGTGAAACTGCTACCATTCGGACTGCTCGCTTCCTGAATTATACTCGTTGATAATTTCGTTGGAGAAAGAAATCGCATTTTTTTTTGTTTAAAACGAGAGATACCGTCAATTTTAAATGTTGCGTCCGCGAATTTTGAGAGATATTCATGACTAGACCGCGGATCTTCATGCAAAACAGAAATTCTGTCCTTCGCAGCAAACAGGAGTTAAATAAACATTTGTCTTCATTCTTAACATTTTAATCATTTGAACGAATCTACTAGCATTGTCCAATTTATTCCTTGCACTTACTCTTTTGTAATCTACCCGTGCACTTTTGTCATAAATGAATAAAATCCGCAATTTATTCATGACATAATGTGTCACGTGTGAAGATGTGATTTATAAATTCAGCTATTTATATTTCTTGAAATAGTAAATTGTAACAAATTCAGCAATTTTAATCGTTCCTCTTTACACGAAAGAAAAAAGTGCATGCGCTGAGACTTCAATGCATCAGTTTATTACAGTAGCTTCTCACAAAAGCATCTTCGCGTTCGCAATGATTTTGAAACAATAAATCCAAGTATTTATGGATAAGATGAAAAAGTGAAACTCAAAACAAAAGGATATGAAATTGCAGCTGGTGTCGCTATCAACGTACCAAAACTGCTGAGACAAGAGCATTTCTTTGGAATTGGTGCACAAACTTCTTGTTTTGCATAAGGATCTGCTTATTCTTAATTAGTAAGTTTCATAAACAACAGCGTTTAATGTACGCCGAATCAAAGCCACGAGATCCCGAAACGTAACACAATCGGTCGTTTGCATTCACATGCATGAATTTCAATATTAACGATTCCCATGTTTCCATTGGTGTTTGTATGTTATGCTGTTGGAAATGTACGAATGGTGGTGTAGTTAGGAGGGACAGGAACTCTCCGGCAGAAACTTCGTATTGTTCGGGGATTCCTGGACATCGGCTGTTTGTTCAGTTGTCCAAGAACTCCGCTTTATGATGTTTTGAGCCTGCATTAGTGGACTTTGAGTTTCAGTGGTCGGCGGTGGCTCTCGAATGCCTACGTTCGACGATGACAATTTTGTCTAAAGAACAATGTAATACTATATTTTCGAGGCGTCACGTATTTTTAATGTACCGTTCGTACTAGCGTCATCTGGACACTTCGAATGATCAATTAACAATATAAAGACAAAAACTCATGACGGGATCAATTTACAGGTTCCATTCAAATTCTTGTGCATCGAGCTTCTTTTACGTATAATTTAATCTACATCTTTTAAATCAACGTTTTTATAGCTAATGATCTGAACTGACTATTCCGTATTTAAATGAGAGACGTTTATAAAACTGAATCTCGGGTTATTTTAAGAATTATGTAACTTCGTTTCATTGAATAATGTAAATTAAATTCTGTTTGACTAAATTTTTCGAGCGGTCTTCACAAAAATATTCCGGTAAAGTTTATTTAACTTCTTACAACTGATTTCATTTTATATATATAAAAAAATGTAAATGTGATAAATAATCAAACGCTCAAAATAATAGCTCATTCGTTTAGAAATACCTGATGAAAACAAGTGATACGATAGCGGTGTGCATTTAATTATCGCAATCATTCTTCTGTGCAATGATTTATATCATTTTTGAATGATTCTTCGTTGTAATTCTTTTACACCACCTTATTACATTACAGACATTTTCGAATTGTCTTCCACATCGGTACATTGCTCCCGACAATTGTCTGTAACATCAAGATCCGCGCTTCTTGCTGAGCGTTCCAAAGCTTGAACTATTTTACATAATTATAAAATTACATAGTTCTTAGGCTATGTCTCTCTCCGAGAGTGTACCATCAAGATCCTAAGGAATATGTAACATCTTCCACAGCATTTCTTGCTCAACACGTTTTCCTCTACCATTCGTTCATCACATTTACGGCGAAAAACGAATATGTAAAACATAAAGTAGTGAAAAGATTAAAAGCAGCTAAGAACATTGATCCACATAAATGCCGACTTATTAAAATTATCTTAAAAGGGAAAAGTGTTGCACTTGGCTCCTGCGTCTTGCGATCGATGCAGACAATTTTAATCTCGCGTAATTTTTATCTATCGTCAAGCCACGAAAAGAATCATATCGAACAGACACTAGAAACGAACACGGGGGCGAATAAAAATCGCAGTTGAAGTTCGATCAGAGAATGTTGTCGCTAACGACTGCCGTGTGAACCGAAGTGTGGAGCAGTTGAACCATTAAAATTCTTGCAGCAGAGTAGGAGGGCCCCGTGTATACACAGGTTGGGGAAGCAACAGAGTGGTATACCGAGAGAGTCCGGGTTCGCCTCAGTGGCCGGTATCAACAATATCGCGGGCACGATGTGGCGTGGCGTGACGCGACGGTGGTCTAACGTGGCACGGCGGAGCATGGCAAGTCCTGGCATGGTGTTCCGCGCGGTGGCGTGCTGGAAGGTGAGAGAGGCGGGAACAGTGCCGACTGAATTTTACGAGGATATTTACATGGGCGCAATATTTTATAGAGCACTTAATGCCAGGTCACGTTCTGTCCCTCAGTCGCGAGGCGGCCACCTATGAATCAAAGTACGCTTTAAAGATTTCTTTCTCATCCAGCGCGGAGCCGGATAAGGAACACGCTCGGGTTTCGTACCTCGCGTGGAATATCTTACGCGGTATCTCCGCGGCTTCCTTATCTCTCAGGTTTTCTCGTCCCACTGTCACCCTTATCCGGGCACCAGCCCTACCACGCTCCAGCCTGTTCCCCGTTTCTCTTTTCAACGGGCCCGCCGCTTGTCTTTATTCATAATGCATGCACTCGAACCGGAACCGATTCCATACGAAAGCGGAGCCACTTGAAATTGGAAACGCGCTGGAACGCTCCGGGTTCTGGTTGCGTCACGCCACGCCACGCCACGCCATGCCATATTCCGTTAGGGGATGATCGCGCGATCGCTGGGAACTGAATAATGCGAGAGCATGTTAACGTGCGCGGCCGTTGCGGCGGGAACTGTTTGATGTATTTATTCAATTGCCTGGACGAGCTTGGAGACCAGCGAATCGCGTAATTTTATCCGAGCCTTCAGTTTTGAGAAACTGCAATTTGATTAGAGTGTTTGGCGCTGATGCTGTTTTAGGAGGGACGATTGCGTGCGTAGAAAACGATGGAAGTGCCGAGATTGAATCATTTTATTCTTTCGGTAGTACACCATTCGGATAGAACATCTAAATGTTTTAGATATTCGAGATATCGTCGCTTCAAGTACTGATCGCTAATGATTCAGAGTGTTTCAAATTGCATCATTTTCTTGAGTCTGTAGAATCTGTTTTCACGATGCTTTTTTCCCGACAAATACGTAAATCCCGTATGCAACAGTTCAATTAATACGTTAATTTAAATTTTTTTGAAGATTGTGACTTGCGGCGTTTTCTCCTCGTAACCACAGAATTGGAAACCAATTGTATGATCGAGCTTCTGAGAAAACAGGTAAGTTGTGAATATACCATAATTTCGAAATAAATGAAGATTTTACTCGCATTCTGAAATTATTTGGACAATATAATTGGTGGGATAAGTATAAAATGCAAACGATTTGGATCGTTTTACTGTATCCTTAAATTTTAATTATCAAAGGCAAGTGCAATTTTAAAATACTTAAAAGCAGGAAAATGGGCAAGTTGAGAAAAATTAGAATCTTCTGCTTGATAACAGAAATTTTGTTCCTATTCTGATTTTGATAGAGGAAAATGGACAATATAATTGGTGGGGTAAGTATAAAATGCAAACGATTTGGATCGTTTTACTGTATCCTTAAATTTTAATTATCAAAGGCAAGTGCAATTTTAAAATAGTTAAAAGCAGGAAAATGGGCAAGTTGACAAAAATTAGAATCTTCTGCTTGATAACAGAAATTTTGTTCCTATTCTGATTTTGATCGAATTGCTTGTGACAATTTTATATGAAGAGAGAGAGAGAGAGAGAGAGAGAGAGAGAGATTTGCAGTTTATACATATATCACATGAAGGTGTTATATGCGATGCCATAAATTAAACAATTTACTAGAGGATCATTGCTGGTGGAAATATAAAATGTAAAAGATTGAGATTGTTTTGTAGCATCCGTAAATTTTAATCATCGAATTCAAGAGCAATTTCGAAATTTTTAGATTTTACTTTTATTCTGATGTTCATGGAATTATTTATGATAATTATCTATGAACATTTACAGTCTGCTTATCGCACGGAAACGCTATAAGTGAAGCAATAAACTAAACAATTTACTAGGAGATCATTAGTGATGTAAACGTAAAATGCGAAAGATTGGAATCCTTTAGCTTTATCCTTAAATTTTAATCATCGGAGCCAAGTGCAATTTTTGCAATTTTTATCAGACAGGTGGGAAAACAAAATAAATAAGATAAGAATCAAATGAACGATGATGGTTTCAGTTTTCAGATTTGAAATTCCTCTTAAACGGACAACTCTCGACTTTGGACTCATCGCTTAACGTCAGGTCCGAAGTTATTTCGGTAACCCTCGGTGCACACCGAAACTACCGAAATCTACTACATTATTAACACGCGAAGTTCCCGGTAAGGGAAACGGTCACTAAAGACACAGAAGTAATCACTCTTCACCTTCCATTAGACACAGTACCTGCAGCTATCTGAGATCTTTTAGAATGAATTTCTGGTGTGCCAGTATCGATTTCTATTTAAAGATACGTAATTTATTCTTGCACGAAAGATGAAAATATAGGGCTTAAACGATGTTGGAAAATAATACGTGAAAAATTATTAAATATTAAAGACGATGCGTCATCATTTGTCTCATTTGAAACCATGCAACTTTTGTATTTAATAATGAAACAGATAATTCAGAAGTTACTCGAGGTATGCAAGTTACATGATTTCCTTGTACGTGTACAGTGAGTAACGATAATATATATATGATTTTTATCCTTTTTTGAGATGTTAGATTAACGAGTTTACTAACGAATGAGTAACAGAATTTTCGTGAGAATTTTACACTCATTGTCTAGTGAACCAAATAAACCATTTCAAAGTGTTCAAGTCATCTGGTCCAGTGTTAGACATCCATCGATTAAAATGTTTAATTTGAAAGCGATGAAAACGATTAAAGAATTGAATTAATCGATTGATTAATGTTAGCGTCAGTCGTTCGCTAAAGGCATTAATCGTTGAAAAATCGTCGATTGAATTAATCGATCACGTCATGATGAAATTAATTATTATCAACTGGGAATTAACGATCACCAGTAATAACTCAATCATTGGTCGACGATTAACTTCTTGCCGAACCCTGATCTGGTGCAATTTTAAAAAGGTCATCGTGCTTAAAAAGGTGTCTAGATATTATCGTACCCGTTTTCTACGATTTAATACTACCCGGATGACGTGAACAGAAATCGGCTTCCCGAAAAAGTCGACGCCAGAATATCCTCGCGATTCACGGCGTAATATAAAACTCGGTCGCATCCGAATGATATCGCCAGTACATATTCCCGGAAGCCGATCGCGGCCACCCGGGGTCGTATACTCTTAAAGCCTCGAGCACAATGTGTCTCCGAGGCCGTCCAGCGATCCGGCAAAGTGTCCAGAAAACCTGCGGGAGCAAGTAACCGGGCGACGAAACGCGGCGACAAAGCTGTTCGGCGGAGTAGCGATCCATTGTGCGGCCGGTGACATTGCCATCGAATTTATCAAAATCAGGGGGACAGGCCGGAAGGTAGTGGCGGTCGGTTGCTTTTCCTGGTATCCGCGGAGCAGAAGGCAGCTTGCCTAAACCGCGGAAAAAGATTCATTAATCAAGGGAACAATTACACGTTGCGCCGCAAGCGCCGGTTCTCCTTCTATGGAATTAATAATGTGCAACGGGAAACGGACAACGGAGAAGAAGAGCTCGGAGCTCTGGGGTGGTCTGTCCGGCGGCGTCGAAACGTCGAGGACCCGCGGCGCGCATTAGCGGACTGCATTAACATTTTTCCGTGGAGAAGCGACGCGAAGCGACGAGGAGGAGCGCGGAGAAGCGACGAGAAACGGCGGCGTGGCTCGAGTTCAAACGGAACGGACGAGCCAAGCGGTCGGCGTCGCGGTGACGGCCTTAATTGCAGCCGGTAGTGCATCAGGGACGGTGGCTCGATCGCAAGAAGCCCCGGAGAGGGTAGTATGCGGCAATAAACGCCCGCCGGAGCATTCTTGAGCGGAGCGTCGCGACGCCGAGCAGCAGCCGGTTGGTTACTTTGTCTTCCTCGCGCAGCCTGACACCGGCCGGGATGAACCCGCGCGGGCTGAAGCAAAGCATGGCAGCGTTGCGTCGCGTCCCGGCGCCGCAGCTTCTTCTTCCGCTCTTCCTTTCGGCGTGGAATCGAAGAACGAGACACTGGCTCGTCTCGGGGCGAGCGAGTTTTCTTTGGGACTCTCGCGAACGAACACGGCCGACCTCCACCCTCTCACGGAATGAACCTTTACGATCCACCCTCTTGTTCGTTCGTTCCCTCGTCCGCGTCCGTCCGCTCGCCGTCTTCCAACCCCGGCGACCTTCTTTCCGGATAATCGCGTTAACAATTACGTGCCGGTTCCACGGCGAGTTGTCTAAATTGATTGCGAGAGTAATTCCATTCGCCTCCGAGGTTCCTCCGCGCGAAATTAAAGCGCGAGTTTATCGTGCCAGACCGTCCGCCGCGATATTTACACCCCTTGCGTACCGGGATTTCGTGGGATTACGTTTTTCGACGGATGGCTCTCTCCTCGGTGCTCCGGCTACCGTGTTCTTAACACACTCGGCTCCCGCTGCTGTGTTCGATTTAACTGGGTTAATATGCGGAACTTCCGACAGGCTTTCGTGAGAACCGCGATGCGCTGCCGCACGGTTCGAGCCTTTACTATCTTGTCGAACATCTGGCTGCTGCTCGCTGACAAAACGTTCTTGGACGGACCTCGCGCGCTGACGTTCGAGCTGCTGCGTATGGTTCCATTTGGGAAAACGTCCGACAGCTGTCGTTACAGTATTTAGTGGACAGTCAAGAATTATTAAAGTTTTGCCGTTATAGTTATTCGGAACACGTGAACAAGTATAGTCGCATCATCTAGTCGACAGCTTCGTTATTAGTGCGTTTATTAATTTGGTTATTATTACAGACGAACTGAACAGAATTATTATTCGTGGAATGCATAGTTCTCAATTTTACTGTGTAATGGTGATAATTTCGTATCCTTAATAGTCTTGATCGTTGCGAACTCATTAATTCGATGTTAAAGTATTCGTTTCAGACTCAGACTAGAAATATAAGAGTAGTATACAGTACGTAAGTAAATGAGAAAAATGATTGAAATGATTCTCTTTGTGTCTGATACATTTAATCTCATGTATCTGTAATTATCAGAGCTTCTATTCATATATGATAAATCATATATCATGGCAAAGTAATGAGTCAAGTAAAGTAATAAATCCAAGTATATATATACTTGAATGGTAGTGTATGCATTTTATCAATAGCGACATCGATTTTATGAAAAGACTTGGTTAGAAAAATTGTTTCTAGTCGAAAAAAAGTTGATAATGTCTTTTCTAATTGTTCGTCGAAGTAAAGCATCTTTTAGATGTAACAGTCATTAAAAGATTTATCAGAAGAATAGAAACGCATACAGGAATCATACAAATTGCTTACAATTTATTGAGTCTACAAAAAAATAATTCTTGAAAGTAAATTACAGTGAACTCAAGTTTCGGCATGGTTAACATAACCTTGACATAACCTTGACATGACCTTGACAAAACCTTGACACAACCTTGACAAAACCTTGACACGACCTTGACACGACCTTGACACGACCTTGACGCGACCTTGACACAACCTTGACATGACCTTGACACAACCTTGATACAACGACATAACCTTGACATAACCTTACCTTGACATAACCTTGATTTATATTCCAAGCCGGTGTGACAATCCGACTTTAATTTCTATAATTTTCATATCACTGTGACAGGTTGTAAAGCAGCTTCCGCGACGCTTTGTCCATCGAGCAAATCCTCTCGACAGTTACTTGTTCGGCAGTCGGGACTAAAAGGGAAATTGTACCAACGCGAAATCAAAGCCGCGCGGATTGTCTCCTCAATCCTATTAAAGAAGCTATGGACTAATAATCTTCACTCTGATCAATGCAAATTTTTAATTATAATCGTATTAAACGGAATCCTCCCCTCCCTTTTGAGTCATTAAGACGAAAATACGCGGCATCCATTGAAAGAGGAAAATTGTCGAGAAATCAGTGACGTCCGAAGTTCAATGAAATCGCATTCTATAAAAATTGTCATTGAGACACATAATGAAACCAATGTCAATTTTCCGTAGAATATAAAATTCGCAGGAATGTGTCTCGATTTCTGATGTAACAAAAATTTAATACAAAAAATGTTTGTTCCGTAAATGTTAGCTATAAGTATTAATACATTAACGCTCCAAGAATTATTTAAAACGCTGCTTATGCTTGGCGATATTACTGCCGGTTGGAGTGATAAGGGTTAAATTAAGAGACTGATAAATGAAGCCACGTCACAGCAACATATGCACTGCAAACTATCGGCTATGTAAACCGCGAATATTCTGCCTTTATGAAGATAGATTTATAACGCATTAAAATTATTCAAGAAAGGATTGGAAGTTTATATCTCGTACGTTTTATATTCGGCGTTAATAATATCAATGTGACCGCTGATAACATAAAAACTGAGCGCTGCATTTAGGAAGAAAGGAACCAAAAAGGAATCCTTATTTTAATAATAAATAAATTTTATAATAAATAAATAATAAATAATTTTATAATAAGTAAATAAAAGGAATCCTTAATTAATAAATGAATCCTTATAAAAAGAAATCCTTTAATAAGCGTTCGATTTGCGACTTATTGTCCGTCAAATTAATATTAGGCAATTGATTCAAAACGGCGGCGCGGGAAAGCGAATGGTTGCGACCTGTCGGGCGAGAAATTCGATATTTTTCGATCGAATGCTTCGAAAGGTTTCGAACGAATGCTTTCTGGATGTTTTCGGATGTTATTTTCGACTGAATTTCTGATAGTTGTCGCGCGAACGTTTTCGAACTAGTCTTTCCCTCTCTCGAAGGGTTCCTCTCGAACGTGAACGACTATCTCGCAAGAAAGTTAAAGGCACGATTCGATTGGCGCGTTTCGTCGTGAGCGGTTTACCGAATTCTAACTTCTAATTGATTTCGCACCGCAGGAGGTGAGACACATGCCAATTTTCCTCATGAACAATGCTGGAGGGAACCTTTCCCCCGAAGAAGGGAACGCGCCACGTGTTAACTTCATTGAAAGAAGGTGATTATTTTTCGACGTAATTGCATTGTTCGCCAAAATCATCCACGGATTAATTATTTAGTATCACGTAATTATTTAGTTAGTTATCTTTGGTTCACTCTGTTACACCGAGTCTTACAATCACTCCTGTTTTGTTACATTTTTGTTCATAATCTACTTAAACACTACCTATCATTAACAAACTTATAAATTAAGACAGTCATTTATAGTTTACTTATTACCAACTATAACTTTCGTTTCGATATTTTCATCTTAAACTTTTGCAAGACATAGTTTTTACATTTCGCATGCAGGTACATATATTTACATGTATATCTAATAAAGTCATGTAAAAATAGAATATATTGAATGACAAGCTGACTTGGCCAATGAATGAACGCGTAACACGTCGAGTGCCACGTCAGCCACATATCGCTGACATTAATTTTTAGCTTGTAAGTTATGAAATTACTTTTGATTGTAACACATATTGAATTAAGATTTTTACTAGGATTTGTTCGAACAAATTTCTAGGAACAACTTGTTGCTAGGATTTTTAAAGTACAAAATAGTTAAACCAATATTTTCTACGATAAATTTTAACATTCACGTTTCTGTTTCATTCAATAAATTGACTTTGATATCGCGGGAATTTTTGGAATTGATATCCAGAACTTAATGTGTTAAGCTACCTGTTAAAATGGTCAACCACAAATCGATGAATAATTTGGATTTATGAAAGGGAGAATTTATGACACCTCATTTAACAGCAAATATTTAATCATCTCTCTTTAATATCACTCGTAATACACGAATAGCAATATACAGGGTGGGCCCGAATTCGTAGTACAACCTAACAGAGTGTGGTTCTACGTAAAGAAATTAGAAAAAAATTTGCTATTACATTTTTTTTATCCGGGACTCCGTTTTCGACTCTAAAGTTTGTTCATCTTTGTAAAGGATTTAGTAGTCATTTATTTTTTTACTGCAGGTGTCTCCGTCCAAGATATTGTTTACAAACATTGACAACGATGAAAACATTCTGTTTACTACTTAGAAGAAGTCAGCTGAGAACAATTAATGTTTGACGACAACTAAATCCTTTACAAAGATGAACAAACTTTAAAATTGTAAATTCACACAATTCTAACATCTTTAAATAGTTATAGTCTTCTTAAAAGTGTCATACAAGATTTTGTGAAAAATACGTCAAACGACTACTGAATGAACAACAATTTTTAACGAATGTATAGTAATATTCCCGTGAATGATACTGTTCGACCGAGATCATTGAACGCACCTTAAATTGTAAATTATACATACATAGATTTCAAGTAGCGATGCTTCGAACGTACGAGACCTTGTTAGGATAACTGCTAATTCAATAAATTAAATGTGAAGCACATTGTAAGTAAAAACAAAATGGCATCTAATGCAAGACAACTGTAGTCTATATAAATTTTAATGTGAAAAAAGTGCATAATAAGCTTGACTTATTCATATAATTCGTGGAATGCTCGTTCATCAGATCATCCTGTTGGTTTTACAAAATCCGTGTACCATTTATGTAGTAGATTTCGAGAAGTATTATATTTCCGGAAATTTCAAGTAGGTATTTATCAGAGCGAGTATGCTCAGTGAACTCTCTGATCCCACTTTTAGCATTTAAAGTTAAATAGTACCCTTCACCTAAAACACTATTATGTATTAGCAGTTTCTAAAGTCTGATACCGCTATAATGGTAATAAGAGGATTACAAGCTTCAACGTTATAATCACTATTCTCGATTACTTCTTCGAGTTAACATTTTTCATCATCGATTGCATATTGAACACAGAGAAAAGTTACAAAAAAAAGGAAGTGACCGACGACGACTGCAGGAATTCCATATCGTCTCGGAAGACCGATCTTCGTATAATCGTCGACCGATGGTTACTCCCAAAGCAGCAACGCCCGCCAATGACTAAGCCGCAAAAAGTCTCATAGCAGTAGCGGCGTTTCTCTAATCACGGACCACCATTGTCGTCAGCGCGGAAACAACTTCCTTTTGGCGAAAACGTGCGGGCGGTGGCAACGCGGTTCGCGGTTTACGGCGTTGTTAACAAGTTTGCTATTATGTTGTCAGTAAAATCCGGCGCTGATGATACGGATACTCAATTAAATTTCTGACGGGGCCCGATCGTTCATTAAATTCCCAACGGCGAGATTGCCTTAACATTCGGTAAGGCTTCGCGACGCGACTCGACGCCACGCTCGTAATCCGGATTTATATATTTACTGCGGTAATTGCAGACTTAAGCGCGAATTATTATAGCCGCGCGCGGCAGGCGCAGGTGGTTACTTGTATACAGGGTAATATGAATATTAACGCTCCGGCGCACACAGAGCCCCATTTACATGCATGCATTTGGGATACGCGTACATGGGAATTCTTACGTTTGTGCATGCTGCGTGCCGGGTACACCATTGTCCAAAAGTATGTGGACTGGACATACACAGCTTTTTAGTCTTCGTCGATCAAAAAGTAACCAGAACAGAGTGTTCGATGTTGAGAAAATTTTGCGTTGTCGTCTTGGCTTCTCTTTCATTTCTTTCGAAAATTGTTTGACGTACGAAGAAAACTAATAGGACATAGAAAAGACGCGGTTTGTGCAGATGTGCAAGCTTTCTCTCACATATTTATCGATGCAATTAATAATTTCAAAGATATTCGAGATTATCGATTTTATGATTTAATCAATCATTTTAATGTTCCACAGCTCGGTGTTATGTTTTAATTAACAGCTTTTTTCCCATCATACACTCAAGGAGATTTCTATCGAACCACAGAGCTATTAACGTCATCGACGCTCGCAAAATATATAAAAAAGGTAAATGAAACTTAAACCAAAACAGGTCTTGCGAAATTTTCTACTAATTTCTACTAAATTTCTACTAATTTCCACGAAACTCGTCACATTTTTAGGAAACTCTTCTGATGTGTTGCGGCAATATAACGCATAAATGCAGTGTCTTTTATTAGCTAATTTTGCAGAGATATAAATTATATTGTGTTACCAATAAACTGCGAATCTTTGAGTAAAATAAAAATTGTCCGGATCTATTGCAAACAACAGAAGTCACTTTGGAATTTCTTTCTTCCTTTAATCATGTTAATAGAACGAAAACAGTATATTGATGATTGACTCTTCTCTATTCTTTTAAACTTCCTAATATTTCTAATCGAAGCTACCCATATTTGCCATAAGTGCATAAAATCCGCAGTCTGGTTTATTGTATCATGTCATTATCGAACGACACGAGCGATGCTAGGAATAAACTGCGAAAGTTCGCGCAAATGTTTCGTGATTAAATACATTCAGAAATAGATGTTGTTCATTTCTCGTACTCGCGTGCAACTTGCATATTCTGCAGTGCTCTTACGTGTTCCACGTATTTTTCTGCATTCTACATATTTCTTGTGTACTCTACATTCTTCTTGCATATACATTACAAATAACCATTGCGTGCTTTAATCGCAAGAAGCAGTGAACTTCTTTCTTAAATCACCTTAACAAGTTGAAAATAGTACATCGACATTCTATTTCCCCAATGTTTTCACTCTTTTCTATCACGGACGTAGAAAATCCGCAGCCGAATGCTAAACGAACGACCATGTCTCTTTTGAGCTTTCATCGATGAAATGTCTATTCAGGAAAATTGCGGGTACACAAATATGACGTTAATCCTCTGGCATGGGAATTATATAAATTTCAATGCTATTCACTTTTCAGTTGCTATACACTTTTTAATTTATCATATTTGCAAGCTCGAGAAAGAATTTTCCTAGAAATTCTAAATTTATATGTCGCTGGCATGATAATAGACATGTTGCTGGTAATTGCTGTTGCTAATGTGAAATAATATTGAACGTCAATGTGTACAGTATCGTTAGAAACGCACTACTAATCTGTAAAACAGCTGGTTGTAATTTAAAGCAGTAGAAAAGTGTAAAGAATCTAAGAGCGTCGAGATGTGCTACACTCGTGTTAATATAGAAAGGAGCGTTTCTATGTGTCATCTGTTTGTTTACGATCGACGGAGATAATTTTTATATTTTATGTAAAGACTAACAGTCTCTAGATGCGTATGACGCGTCCGAGAAGCTTTGCAAATCTGAAAATCCTATAATAGGCTGCTCATGAAAACGTGCAAGGTGTCCAGTCTTATGGACTCTAGTGTCCTCGCATTGTATATTCCAGACGTATTTGTGGACGGCCACTTTTCATGCGACCACTCACCGATACACGGCGGACACACTTGTGGACAGGTCCACCGGCCCAGACTTTGTATTTCCTCCGGTATATTCCCACGTAGCCGAAAATTTACAAGGGAAATCCAACGGCCGAGCCGGACAATCTATCCAACTTTACGACTCGCGATTTAATCCCTTTAAGCTCGCGGCCGGTGTACACCCCGCTGGGAAAAGACAGTGAAGTCATCAGCAAATGTTTAAATATAGCGGTCCGCGCGTGTACGAATTATAGCCGTGGGATTAAGTGGTCGCCGGGACCGGTGTATGAAAGAAAACGGTTTCAATTCGGCCCCAGAGTTCCGCTGGCGTGAACTCGAGCATTAACACTATGTATCGCGTTTAATCCTGTTATCTTCTGTTCTACAGAGTCTGTTCTATTTTTTCCTCCTAATTCGTCGCACGCATTGTGTCGACGGCGACGCTGGGCCGACCAGCAAATTTGACATCTAATAAAACGTGGTACTTCCACAATGTTGTTCGCAGAGAAACACACTGGTACGCGCCGGGAAGCGAGCACCGCGGCGTCATTAAACTGTCGATGTTTATGCAATCGTAGCATATGCGAACGCGTAAAATGACTTCATCCAAGTGGGAACAATAATTGGGAATTTTTAATCATCCGAAAATTCTTGTCGGTGATGATGATTTTCAATATTTAAACGGAATTTTTTTTTGTGAAAAATGTGTTCTCTCTTTTCAAAAAAGAAAGAAAATTGAAAAGAAGTTTTTTCTCAATCGTGAATTCGTTATTAATTTACGTTATTGATATTTTCTGCGCTCGAATTATATAAATCTCGAATACCCGTATGAAAAGTTCGTATCATAGAGGATTTAGGAGAATATATTTTTCACCAGAAATTCCTCTGCGAATTTTTTTTATGGCCACGCAAAATTTATACAATTTTAAAACAGAAGCTCTGATACGCGAGTGAAAGTTGAAAATTGCTAAATATAACGATCTCGTTTACGAAGGAGCGATAACAAAAATATTTTTGTTACATTGTTAATAGGATCTGTTCTTCGTACATTTCATTTCAAGGGTCATATCTTTGTAATGTCGAGTTTTGCTTAAAACAGATTGATGTAAATATATCTTAAAAAATTAGATCTTCTTGTTGCATGTTGTTATATCGAAAATTATTTCTGTTTCATACTTGAAATGAAAAGATCACGAAATTGTCATTACTTCAAATGAATCGATATTGTTTTTATGTTCAAGTAAGAGCATTGATAATAACAGTTCGAAACGAATGAAATTAGTTAATAAATGATTCAAATGAAAAAAATTTGCCCAGATATGACTATTACATTGCCATGCGAATGTATTAAAATGTCTGAAATTGTCTGTCTCGTTGACGTATGTGTATATAAAAAGGTATCGATTTCAGCTGGAATTAAATATTGAACGTTAATTCGCAGAAAACGCGATAAAATTATATATGTCTTCCCTGGAATATGACAAAGTTCCTAACAAGTCGAGGTAATTATTTCTCTACCTCGTTTCCTATGAATTCGTAAAGGTACATGCCCGTAAAAATGTCTATTTGCGCAGAGATCCCCTAATAATATAAAGCTATAAAAACGATAATACCGTTCAGAGATGAAACGTCGAGAACGTCCGACAAGCCGACAGTAAAATCGCGGGCCGGGCTATTTGATGCGATTTTTAAATAAAAGTATATTGTCATAAATACGTTACAGTCCCTCGAGCGATTTTAAACATGATCGGTGAACGGCGTCCGAGCGATTCATCGGCGGCACAGTGTCGTCTTCATTAAATATTCATACGACTGGTATTTGCTTGAAACACATAATCGAAGCCGACGAGAAATTAATTCTGAAATTAATATCGGAGGGTTCTATTAAGTGTAACCCGTGAAAATTAATGTGTCTTTTAATCATGAATATCGATAAGGCGTCGCTACAAGCAGATTCTAATTAAAATTAATGAATTTGAACTGATTTCGTGCGGTGCCGCGGGAGACGTCGCCCGAACGGGAGGCGCACGGAGGCACTTATCATTTTGTTTAACCGGCTGACTACGATTTTAATGAGTTTTTCATCTGGCCCCACCTCCCGCCGAAGATGTTCTTTTATCGATTTGGATATTCGTTCGCGTGCACCGGGGACGGTTCGAAATGCCGCTTGTCGACGGGAATTATGAAACGAGCGCGTCGTCGTTTAATTCGAGATACGTATTAGAGTGTGTGTGTAAATATCGCTGCCGGAAAATATATTAGACGTCCCAACGAATCTCCGCGTATCCCGGCAACGAATCCCCGATTTAACTTTATCAGAAACAGAGAAAACGCGTGTGTGCTTTAGCTTTATTGCCTCGGCTCGTACTTGATAAAATTCTTTAATAACGATCCACGGACGCGAGCCCCGCTTATCAAATTTTCAGTGTGTTATAATACCACCTCCGGGATCTTTGCATTCCTGTTCTTGGTGATAGTTCCTCAGGTCCGCTCGTAAATCGTGTCGCCATTCGCAAAATTAACGACATTCTTAGGAGCGCTTTGCTTCGTCTTCCTTTTACGAATAAAAATGACTCTTTACCTTGTACCGTGTTCTCTACATAACTGGCATGATTTCGGGTCGGTAGAATGACAGTTATGTAGTCGCGCAGGTGGTGGAGGTACTTACATTTCTTTGCGGCGTTCGGCGAACATTATCTCTTGCCATACCTCGACGAATCTGACTCGCGACAGAGATATCTGGTAATAAGCTGCTAGTTATGAATGTCATTCCGTTCTTTCACAAGTCGGTTTAAAATTCCGGTAATATTAATACGGCAATTATTAAAGGACTCGTGGGAGTCCTTTCAAAAATCGATATTCCTTATTACGGGTTTCCGTTAATAAAACTTTTACCATTGAATCGGTCTCGTTCTTCTGACTAAAATAGTATCAAATACGATAAAATTACGATTATAATGACATATGTAATAATAATTCGAAGTCCGAAATTTGATTCCCTTGTTAACTTTAATGCTGACAAATTGTGTTACGAGAACGGTTGATTAATTTTCCTAGGCAACTCGAGAAGGATTTTCAAGAACTCAAACTTTACATTATATTCGTATACGCATCATGAATTGACGTATCGAGAAACATTAATCGATGCGTCGTACGTGAAATAAAACGCAAGTTGAAACACTCGTTTTATCGGGTGTGTGCAAAGTAATTCGTTTTTCAGCTGTCAAGATTAATTCCCCGATGGACCGTGTCTGTCCGTCGCAGGTTCACGGGAGAATAAACAAACATTCCGGCAATTTCAATGACCATCCGTCGTGTTAAAACACTAATTTGAACAGTACGGAGACTTTTGTTCTCCCTGGAGTGCGTCCGGCTGTTCGTCTTCATTTTTAAGAAGCCGAAGAAACGCTTCGAGAGCTTCCGCGTTGCTCGCTGACGCGTTCACGCGATGTGTTAGCAGCTTTATGAATCGATGAACTTCACCTGATTCCAATAAAAAAAAAACAGGTGACGATGTACGAATTAAATTGTCCATTACCTTGTTTAAACGGAGCATTCGACGTTTAGAAACTTAGTTTCGTTTTTAGCAATCTAAGCGATGCGTTTGATCGTCTCCCGGAACATTTTATCACGGAAACGGGGGAAAAAAGTCTGGAATTTTTGCACCCCCGTGTGCATTTACGTGTTACGTGGTATACCATACAAATCGCGTACATATTTCCCGTATTTTATTTTTAAACGCGCACCAGTCGTGTTGCGTCTCTGCGCAAAAACTGCCAGGATTCAGGACATGTAAATGCAAATGTTACAGGACAATGGAAAGACAGATCATAAATTTAGCCGCTCTCCGGAGGGAACGCTGAACTTCACACTGAATTTATATTTCGAATTTCTTAATGATGGAACGTTTTGCGAAAGCCGCGCGCACGATAAATATTTTGCTGGAATTATTATTTATTCCTGACTGAATCGCCACGAGTTTACGGTACAATTTTTCATATTGAACAAAATGAACTTCTTCCACAAGCTTCAAATATTCTTTTCTTTCCGATATGTTTCTAGTCGTTAGCATTATTAATAAACCGCGGATTTTACGCTGAAATTGACTAAACGTGTAATAATAAAGAATATGGACGTCAGAAGAATTTAACAACGTTCTCGCATTCTCTTTAATTTATCGAAATTATTCAACGAAGAAATATTCATAAGCGAATGAAGAATTATTCGAATAAGAAATTGTAAAGTCGATTATTCGCGTTATCATCCGAACGATTTTACATTCTTTATTCGAATAACTTATTCGTACAGAGATTGTAAAATCATTCGGATAATACTGCAAATAATTGCTGATTTTTACTGTTCACGTAATTTTATACAAATTATTCGAATAAATAGGTAGAATGATTTACGACGAATAACGAATAATTGTTACTCGGGTAAAATAATCGACAGAAAAGAATTCATTCGGATCGTTATCTTGGATAAATGTTTCTTCGAAAGAATACGAACAATGGCCAAAACTCTGACCTCCGTCCAAGTAGCTCAGTCAGATGCGGAGAATAACATGAACGCACGCGATTAGTTGACACATGGAAAAAAAATCGCGAAACTATACCTGTCCGAGTCATTCGAAACAGTGATAACCGGAGTATATTTTCGATGAGCCAGCCGCCGGTACAATTTTTCCGTATGAAAAATGTACATGATCAATTCTCGCAATCGAGGCGGCCGCTTTTCTTCCTCCGGGAACGCTCGAAAATATTTCCCGACGGTTCTCCGCATACGGGAATATTTATTCAATTTTCTATACGATCTCGCGGATCGAAACAGCCGGCACCCAGGCCACGGTTCGCCGGCGTGCTCTTCTTAACACGATTCGAAACGAGGAAATATCGCGCGGCGCCGAGCGGCAGAAGTATTTGCTAAAATAACCACGGAAACCGGGCAGCTCTCCATCAATGCGTGGAAGTTAATTGCTGCCGTTCCCCCCGTCCCGACACTGTTGACCATTTAGTAATGTTCCGCAGCGGGGTAAATGAATCGTGATAGATTAACACCAACACTTCGTTCGGTCCAATTTCGGCTCGGTTTTCATTGTTCCGCTCCCGTTCGAGGAGTTATCGTTTGTTTTCGACGGAGACTCGATAGTCGGCGAAACTCGTTTAGTCTTCCTCGTATTGCGTGCCTAAAATGAACCCGGCTACCGCGAAAGATCGTTGGCTCGCTTCGTTTCCGTTGCAACCTGTTTCTCTGCTGCAATCTCATTTTCGGACGGAATTTTCATTGTAGCTCGAATTTTTAATATCGGCATGAACAGGTTTATCTAACTCGGAACGACCAAACTTATAGAATAAAACAGGTCGTAATTAAAAAAGAAACTAAATGTACACACGCTTCAATTTTTTTTCATTTGACTACAATGCAATTATCGGTAGACTGAACGATCTGTTGCGAAGTGCAAATAATATGGGAATCCAAAGTACTTTTCAATTTTACCAAGACAATGATCCCAAACATAAGGAGGCGATGATGTTGGAATATTTGTTGTAATCTTACAACCATTTCTAGAATCTCCAGATTTAAATCCCACAGAGGATCTATGAGGATCCATGAGAATCTAATTAAACCAATGAATTCGAAAGAAGCCAATAAGTTAAAAATGTGAATTGCAAACAAGACTAAAAGACTTGCGAGAAAATGTTAAGATCGAAATTTTTCACAACTTATTTATTTTTCTCGAAATGTCCGCACATTAATGAAACACGAAAACGTGACAACATTCTATTTAAAATGTATTGTATTAATAAATGTTATCGTTAGAAAAATATTGTAAAAAATAGCGAATCGTATACGAATGAAAAGATAAAGAAATGGTGTTGTATTCGAATGTTAATGAGAATAACAGTAAATATTCGTCCAACAATGATTGAAAAACGTTCGCCAGCGAGCCAAAGTGGCAACAACATTTGTTCAGGCTGTCTAATCGAAGTCGGGCAGAATGATCTACGAGCACGAGGAGCGCCACGACGACGGTTCTCGTGACAGCAACGCATCCACGTTTACGACGCCATTACGGTCGCTAACGGAACAAGCTTTTCTCGCGTCAACTTCTTTATTCCCCGAAAAGTCGTTGTGGTCCCCTGGGGTAGAGGGGGTGGGGGCGGGGACACGAGGTGGGGCAAAGTCGAAAACTCGGTAAGAGCCTCGATAACGAGTAATCGCACGCTGGGTAAAGAGAACGACGCGTATCAGCCCGTTCTCTAGCTCCCCCCTTCTTTCCCGCATGCCACTGTTTCAGCCTTTACGTCAACCGTCAAGTAGCACGTGCTCAGCAAGAATCGTCAGTTATTTTAACCGCTACCCTGCCAGCAATAATTGTCGCTGGGAGCTAAGAGCGAGCCCCGCGAGAGAGGGCTGCGCGGGAACGGGGGAGCGTTTATGACCATCCGCAGATAGTCGTATAACCGGGGAAAAAGAGACAGCATGATGAAGAGAAACAGTGCGAGCTGGTCGAAGAAAAAGAGGAAGGTCGCGTGGGTCGAGAGAAAGAGAGGTGGATACAGAGAGAGAGACGGATGGAGAAAGAGAGGTTGATGGAGGAAGAGAGATCGAAAATGATAGGAGGAGAGAAAGAGGGATAAAAAGAGAAAGAGCGAGTTGAAGTGGAAGTGGAGCGGAGCGGAAGGACGACGACAGAGGAGCAGAAAAAGACAGAGAATGACGTGAAGAGAGAAGATCGAAGTGCAGGAGAAGCGGGACAGAGAAGCGTGGAAACAGAGAGAAATAGAGCGAAGCGAGGGGAAATGGAGTGAAGTGGCGGTGAGAGAGATCGAAGAGAAAAATAGAAAAAGCTAAAGAGGCAGAGAGAGGAGAAGAGAAAGAGAGAGACAGAGAGAGAGAGAGAAAGAGAGAGAGAGAGAGAGAGAGAGAGAGAGAGAGAGAGAGAGAGTAAGGACGTGACCGTGGGTCAAGGGTCGTGTGGTGTCCTCGGGTATAAGGAGTCGCAAGCGAATAACGTGCTATCCCACGTCTCCCACGGGGATCTGACCACCGAGGCCATCGTTGCCAAGAGAGTATTGCTGCCGATCAGCTCTGACCCTTCTTCAAACGTTTTCTCGGCTGCCCCGTTCTTACACGTCTACTTTTCTCCCGTGAGTGCCACTATTCCCGATGTCGTTGAAACAAACTCTTCCCCGTACGAACGAAAACTAACCGGCCGACCTGCGGGAGGAATCTAGATCGTGTTATTCCACGAGCCTCCACGTGCTGAACGCCGCTTCCACGGCGACTTCGGGATCTCCGGCGAGGAGTAAATGTTTCTTTCCCGATGACGGGATGATTCAGCTAGCTCAACCGCTTCGAGCTACCCCACGCTGCTTCCGCAAGGAATTGTCTGGGTTGTAGGGTGGAGGTTGGTTACTTGGACACCTCGTTTTAATTCTTTGCCACTTTCTTTTCTTTTATTAAGTCTGTAGAACCGTATCTGTCTGTAAGACAAGAGCGGCGATGTGGAATTTAAATACACAAACAGGGTAATATAAGCTGGAAAAATATAATGTAGAATACACGAATGTATGTATTAGATATGTATAGCTTGCTTAACTATGGATAAATTGTTCGTCTTAAGTAACTATCATCGAACTGCTTCTTGTTTCCTACATTTTGGTATATAGGAACTTTAGTTACTTTACGTACTACGTATCTTAGCAAAATATTTATTACTATTTACTTTTTTCGCTACTATTTTATCTTAACAAGATAAAACGTATATATATATATATATATATATATTTAGAACGTATATTAGAAATATTAGAAATATATTAATATTTTGCTGTTCTTTTCATTTGCTGTCCTTGAGATATTTTACGAAAAGGAAACCATGGGTTCACAAACTACCCTTGTTTGTTTTAATAATGTACATTCTATGCATGAATAGTGCTACGATTACATTGAAAAGTATTTTGTTTCTTATTATTGCACTTTTAAAATTTATAGACTCGTATGTAAGTAAATTACCATCCTTTTATCGCAATAATTGGATGGAAAACACGAAAAATTAATTGTATTGGTAATACGGTTTTATTAATAACTTTCACTCCGAATATCTCAAAACTCTCTCTCTCTCCCTCCCTCTCTCTCTCTCTCTCTCTCTCTCTCTCTCTCTCTCTCTCTCTCTCTCTCTCTCTCTCTCTCTCTCTCTCTCTCTCTAGGTCTATCGATGCGCAAAGTTCGAAGCAATTTGGCCCTGGGAAAAGTCACAGACATTTCGCGAATGAACCTTTGTCACGCGATAAAATTCTACCGAAAATCATTGAGCAATTGCCAACTTTTAATCGATAGACCGTCGCCAAGCTTTCACCCGGCTAAAATGCCTTTTAACGAAAAAGAATATTGTATTCAAGTAAAAAGTATTTCACACGTTATCACTAGACAGCGAATTTTATGGTGTCAGATTTCCTAAAATTGAGAGCAAAAACATATTCGACCCTTTGCCCTCGAATGGCAAGTCTTGTGACACCGATAAAAATTGCTATATATAATTTCTCAAAGTAATCTTTACATTATTAAATTTATTCAATGAATACGATATAAAAATAATACGCAATGAGAATACTATACACTGGAAGAAATATCTTAGTTTTGAAGTTAAAGCTAAAAGCTTCGAGTGCAAAGGGTCAAGAAAGTTCAATGAATAATTATAGTCACAGAATAACAGTTATTTCTGTCCCGAGAAAGAAAGCAACATTACTTCGAAACTGTACTCAGATCATTTTAGAATAAACGACTGATATTAGCTTATCCACATTATTTTTAGCAATCGTAAAAGCTTTCCTGTGTCTTCCAATTTCAATAAATTATAGAGAATTACATACGGTTTAGAGCGTCTGCATTAATCAAATGAAATTCTCAGAACGAATCTTCCGAAATCGACCTTGCCTTCTATAACGTGCATTCGGGCGAATTTAGCAATTTATAGGAGAAGTGCAACACGCCGGGATTCAGCGACAGAAACTAGAGGTTTCGTTAGGAAATGTTGAGTTTTGGCGCAGTGGTAAGCAAAGGGTTTGTTGAACCAGTCGTTTCTAATGTTACGATCCTATTTAATTTTGAAATGCATACGTAGGCGGTGCACGCGGCAACGGTTTCCGTCCTTTCCCTTCCGTTCGACTATTTCCCCGGTTTATTCTCCCTATGGAGGCAATTCTTTTTATATGTTCCGCCTTGACAAGCAAAAAGGCAATCACGGCAACCGTTTCGAGATAATTGCATTTTTAAATTGAAATGCGTGACGGTTCCTGCGCGTCCCTTGCACCGCGCCGCGGCGCACACTTCAAATCCCGCCGTTCTTTCGCTGTCTAAGTCAGACACGCGTAATAATTATTATCGAATTCGTTAACCGGAGTTTTCCGGATTCGAACGGCCCCCGCCGTGAACATGTTATTATCAGTTCTAATGAGAGCGAATGACAACACAACTGAATTATTTTAATTGCAATGTTTGGAATTCCTGCAAATGATTGTTAGCGGATAACGTTCAATTATTATTACAGAAAATCGCGATGCCCGGCCGTTCGGCGACGAATGACATTATTTTCGCGAGCACTCGTGGTTTCGAACGCTCGTCGAATGAGGGCAACTAGTTTCGTTTAATTCCGACGCTTTAAAGATCGCATAATAATTGCACGATCTGATTTTTCACGGCGACGCAATTTTGCTGTTTATTAACAGCTATTCATAACACGTCAATGAAATTTCTTTTTTTTTTTATTGTATTTATGATCTTTAAATTTCGAATCGCTCGAAACTGCAACAAGATAAATTAACTTGTTATTTTTACTATAAAAAGATTGCAAATGTTACATCTTTGATATTCCATAAATGATTCCTGCTACTAACTTTCAAATTTCAATTTTATCTTTATAGAATATTTTTCAAGAAATTCTCGTTTCGAGAGCTTTTCCACATTTTGGTTTTTCCTTCGACACTCGGTACGCGTAATGATTAGAATTTCTCGATTGCAATCATTTCTTAAATGAAAAATATTTATCCCGTACCTACATTTATTTTAACGCTTAAATAATATTGCTAATAAGAGAACATAATTTTATCCCGGACTTAAAAGAAAGGAATAACATTCGTACTTAATGCGGGTTATTGTACTTGAAATCTCCGTAACGAGACTTGACCCGTCATTAAACGTCGAGAGGTTGAGGAGAGATCCTTGTCCGATAGCTTCGAAACGTCGATTTTTATTTTTCGAATAAGTCGAAGGTACATTACGAAATGCTATCTAATTTTAACGCTCATCCTAGAAAGATTATTTCCTTAATTCGAACAATTCATTAGATTAATTTCGTAAAAAGCTCAATTCGTTCGTTGCAAGTTTTGACTATATGCGTAAACCTATACTCTATTAACACGTTCCGTGCCACGTGTACCATCGATGGTACACGCTTGCATGTTTACTTAGTGAACTGAACAAATTGTTTACAAGAAATTTAGAACCGAAGAATCAATTTCCACCGCAAGAATGGGCGTTGATAAGTTTTTGTTACGTTGTTATGTGTACGAGAATTAATAATTGCACGTAATACATCAAGTTTTAGTAAAATATCAAAGTGTGAAGATTCGAGTAAAAAAAGCTCGGCACGGAACGTGTTAAATGAATAAACCGTAACAGACAAAATTCGAGACGACCACACAACAACCGCTGTGTTGAGAATTGCCGTTGCTAATCGTATTATCAATCAAACCTCAGATGTTCGATTGCTTCTATTAAAATTATACTGTGTTGAAACACACTCGACTGATATCTGTAGACACCCACTGAAGATTAATTTGTCGACTTTCACTAAATTGCCCTAGAGCATCTCGTACAATAATTTTTGTCCAATTGTCCCTCAGCTTGTAAACAAAAGTGGACAATTGAAGAAAAAGAGCCTCGCGGCTCGTTTTTACAGTTGTTGATAATCGGCGACTATAAAAACGATTCGCGAGGCTCGAATAATCGCATCTCCTGTTCTCAAATTGTCCATTTTTCTTTACAACAATTCTTTACCTTGGAAAGAATTTACTGTACTTCGCTCGCGCCGAAGCATTAGGCCACAGACGAATTGGTTAGAGATTATCGGTTAGCAGCGTTAGCTCGTTTAGATATCGGAGCTTATCAAAGACCTTCGCGGACACGTGTTTCGCACGATGATGACAATTCGAACGTCTATAACAATTCGAACGCGCTGACGAGGTATTTTCAATTCGAATAGCAACATTACGCGACCACCGGTGCACGACAAAAGGTTCAGAAACAGTTTATTGGTTGTTTCGTCTTTCTTGTCAGTCGAGATACCGCGTGACAGATCCGACCAGCCAATCCGTTTCACAATGTGTCGTGCTCTGTGTGCTCGCTACAAAAGCTCGCAATCCGGTACCCATCCTCCGCTCCAACGTTGCACCGTGTCCCATGCTTCCCTCTCTATCTGCTCGACTATTCTGCTCTTCTCTCTCTCTCTCTCTCTCTCTCTCTCTCTTTCTCTCTTGCTTTCTCTTTCTCGTTCTCTCCGTCCGTTTCTCTGGACCCTCTCTTTTTTTAACAAGCGCATTTTTACATCACCGCGTCAAAAAGCGTTTCACGCGTATAAGCATGTGTAATTGAACATAGGGATACCAGGGAGCGGCTTAAATTTCAATCTTTACCGGTCAGCCTGACGTTTTCCCGTCGGCCGGACGCGAACGTGGACGCGCCGCGTCGGTTATATTACTTCACGCAGGAATACACAATAACTCTGGTTAGCCAGATGTAACAACACGTTCGAGGATTTCGCTGGGAGTTACACTGCCGAAAAAAATAAAAATTGAATAGCGGCCGGGAGTAAAAAGAACAACGGGGACACCAACGAAAATGTTCGAATAGGCCGCCGCCGATACCGCGCACACTTCGTTACGCGTTTCCGCAGAGTTTTCTTCCCTTTCAATGTCCCTGGTTTTGCCGATCCTGTCATTTTCCCTATGCTTCGCTGGTATCGATTGTCCGTAGTTGACTTCAACTATCAAAATATTTTCTTTTGCATAGTTCCACGAACTTTCAGTGTCGGCTGCATCTGCGAGACAAAATTTTATATGGGCTTGGAAGACCCGTTTTTTTAAATTTATTTATTTAATGCCGCATCTGCTTAATAACAATTAACGACCACTTGTGAGATTACAATTGTACATGTAGATGTAATATATGTATAATAATTTTTACATTAGGTTATTTGTATTAAACGTTATGGCTTCAACATTATTGTCTATTTTGTATCGTATATTTTTTTTTTATATTTTATAAATTAATTTTAAATTGCTACTAATTTTTACATTTGATGTCTATACCTGTACAAAATTTTATACAAATTTTCTTCGCAATTAGTGATATAACCTTGACATAACCAAGGCATAATTTTAATTCTTCAGAGGCAATTTTGTGTTTGAGCAAAAGTATGAAAAATTTGCTATCGATACACCTGTTCCTTTTCAAGTCATAGTTTTTAATTCTTCAGAGGCGATTTTGTGTTTCAGTAAAAGTATGAAAAATTTGCTATCGATACACCTGTTTCTTTTCGTGCGTTTATCATTCGCGAAAATATTGTTAAATATGCAGAAACGCCATCTTAATGCGGATAGTATTGTAACAAATTTTTGATGCGTTGCCTTTATTCGTTTACTCGGTTAAGCGTTTTCGGAAAAGTATCCCCGACTTTTGCGGAAATAATGTCTGGCTTGATTCAAGGCACGAGATGGTCGTCGTTGAACGAATTACGACTGTCTTTAGCCTGCCCGAGGAGAATCTACTTTGCCAGGCGCTTTCAGATCTTTTTAACGTAAGCTCGAAGATAGGTGCATGGTCTTTGTGGTGCCGTTGGAGCACTGGAACTTTAATCGAAGGAAAATGTGCAAAAGATATTAGAATACTCTTTGGAAATGCTAGAAAGTCGATAGAAGATATGATAGCGTTTTCTGACTGTCAAAAAATAATTCTTAGTTATTTGAAAAAGAAACGGACTTTTTTAATCAAGTCGTGCAACAATAAAAAGATCTATTTATTTTCTCAGAAAAAATTCCTAAAGATCACGTTTCTTTCGAGATTGTTAACTGGACACAATCTGTCCAATATTTTTGAACAATCAGCATTCAAATCGTTCGAAAGTGTTCTATTTATTATTTAGAAACTTCATTTATTATTTGAAATATTATTTTATTTCACTTGTGAACAATCTATTATTGACAATAGCATTCGAAATGTTTTTCCTAAAAATATTACTCTGGTCTGGGGTAGAAAGATTCGCGTGCAAGTGCCGTTTAATATTACATGAAAGATTATCGCGGATTTTCTGTGTTGTAGAAAGCGATTTCGAAAGTGAAGGTAAAAAGTTACATTATCCGCGGAGCAGGTCCTCGTCGGCTGCTAGGAGGATTTTAAGGAGGTCAGTAGAAAGTGAATGGAAAGTGCATTACGATAAATACAAAACCGCATTCTTAAGCACAGCGGGTGACGTTGAACAATCGCGCCTCGCCGAACGACCCAGTTACGCCGTTCTTCTTTGTTTGCGACGTAAGAAATGATCCCCCGCGCTCGGAAGCAACTGCACCCCAGACGCAAAACGTGTTCGGAATGGTACCCGTGAAATGTTGCCCGAAATTTCTCATTCCCGCCGCTATTTAACGGCAGAATTCCGCAACACGCCTTTTTCACGCTCGGATGCGCCATCAATAATCGGAGGACAAGCGGAATACAAATGTGAAATGGAGAAAATTAACACTTGCCCGCGTGCAGCGCACTTCCGAGTGTGCCAAGCTACGGCTCATAATTCAAGGAGCTTCCGTTGAAGCGTCACGCTTAGTTAACTATCCGAATTTCTTTCCCAAAATGTTCACAAATCATTTCTTCGAACGAGTGACTTAGGTGAAAGTGTAACTGTACTCTTACCGACAAAAGTTATGGAAATTTATATATCGTTGATTTTTTTAATTGATACTGTAATAGATAACGTCTTATTAAATTGAAAGTACACGTAGCGGAGCATGTAACGCATCGTTTGTATTGCAATATTGTTTTATTCGGTGCATGCGACAAGTTAAAAGAATAATAGAAATAAACAAAGAAAAATTAAAGATACAAGAATAAAAGGAAAACTAATAAGTAAAAAATTATAGTGAAGTAAAGTTGATATTTTTCTTGATAAAATGTACGAAAAATTTAGACACTGAAAAAGTTGTTATTATAGATAATTAATTGTTCTTTTGTCAGTAATATTTATTTTAAAGCCATATATTAGCACCATTTTTGTATAGTAGCACCATTTTGATAAATCTTTTTAGTTGAGTTAAAAATGGAGTTCGCAAAACTGGATTACTTCAAATGAGCAATAACAATGACACATCTTGAAAATAAAATATCAAAAATGACAATACATTTTGGATAATTTAAATCATCGATCCGCGTAAATATGTGCACTATAGCAGATGCTTTGTTTCTACAAAACAATACAGGTTGTTCAATTATAAATAAATTGCCCACGGAGTATTTGCTTCGATTAATTACTGCCGGTGGGGATAATTCAACATTCGTTTGGATATTCGTAGAGCCATGGCGTTATTAATGATTTAATAGAAAATAAATAGCAGATTGGTATTCATATTCGTAGAGAATTATATAACACAAGCATTATGATTTTAGATATCGAAGTGACGTTTTGCGGTGCAACGCGGGTAAACTATAATACTACTGGAAGCCTTAGAAGCGCCACATTTTTATCGAACCAATTTATAATGAAATTCAAGGGGGTAGAAGCACGCTGTGTTCTGTGCCACTATGTTTTAATTACTTCTATGAGCGCCGGTTTTAATCGCGGGCAAAAAAGGAATATACGCGTGACCACCTATTTTATTACGAGTGGCCGACATTAAACGTTCATAAGTATAAACGGGCGAACTTTGTCTTCCTTTGTTTAAAGCGAAAGAAAAAACACGGGCGGGGAGTGTAAAAAAGGAAGATAATTCTCGCATAATTAAAGACAACACGAGTTGCGTCGTAAAACATGCGTGAAAATAGGCGGCCGGCTTGTTCAAAAGAACACCAGCGTAATTCGCCATGACTTTATTTCCATGACACGGAAAAGCGAACACGCAAAATTCTGGGCGAAACTAATGAGCCCGCTGTTGTTTTCTTCAACAGTCAGACACCATTGTTCCACTGTGTAATAATGAAGTTACGAAACTTTGGGAACGTCACACTTGTCTAGGAAGTTGTCGGCCACATGTTGACTATGCATCTAATCTTCGAGAAAATGAATTTCTAATTGTTGTTTCATTTGAGTAATTTATACACGAAAACGCCAGACGGAAACGTTCCTGTTAAAACAGTCAAGTTAATATCGCCGCGTAATCAATTTTTCCACAGCAAGAACTTCTTAAAACAATTTTAAACAGTCAGGAGATAGCGTTCTTAAAGCTAAATGATCAAGATAGAAATGAATTGATAAAGATTCATTCGTTTGAAAATGTAGCATTTCACTCGAGAAAGTTGAATAATCGAACATTGAGTCGTTTGTGAATATTACAAAATTTTGTACTGCTAATACTTAACTTTTAAGTAGTATGCTATTGTATTTCTATCTTATTCTGCAGGCAAAGTTAAAAAAAAACGTTTCACGCTAGCTAAGGATAAAATGCAGCGGATGGTTTATTTAAAATTAGATTGCTTCTATACGCTTCTCATTTTGGGTCTGTTACGATTCTAATATACCAGTTATTTTTGTAATAATCCTCGTTTTATATCAGAGACGAAAATGTTCATGGACAGGTTCCGTGACCGATTTCTATATATATATATAATCGGATAACTTACACGGCGACTGAAAATTTATACACGTCAGCAATGACAGATATAGCAGTTGATTAGCATTGCTATTATGAAATAGTATTATATATATATATATATATGACAGAAAGTTCGTCAGCCAGTTACGGAAACTATTTTGTAATAGCAATGCTAATCAACTGCTATATCTGTCATTGCTGACGTGTATAAATTTTCAGTCGGCGTGTAAGTTATCCGATTTCCGGAGGGACTATATTATTAACTAATTTTGTTTGTTAATAGGAGAGCGGGAAGCACATTCATGTTGCCGTAAGTGATTAACGGCCGGCGTCGCCATTGCCATATTGTTTGATTGCCAAGCTTGGCAAGGCAAACAGATGTTTCAAACTTTGCGCCACGGTACATGGAAATAATTCTAATTCATTAACAAACAATTTCATTGTTGGCCGGTGAAATTCTGTCAATTAACAGAGTTATAAATTACATTATTCAGAAAATTGTGGGCAACGAGATTATCCCAAATTGACAATTATCGAACCGTAATTTGGGGGGTGGGGGGTTGATTTCTATTCTATTGGTAAACATAATTCTTGTTTTATTTGAAACATCTTTAACACGTGTGTAAATCATGTGTGTAAATCATGCATGATATTTTGAATACTACGGACATTATTTTTGCTATAAATATATTTTGTTGTTTTTTATAAATGTTTCATGAATTAAATTGTACGGAAAGTAATAGTAAAAATATGTTTCCTGAATTTTATATATGTGTTGTACAATATATTAGAATGTTCGAAATAAATGTGTCTCGAATAATTATCGTTTGATTCAATTCTTTCCATAGTTACAGTCGGTGTAAAAAGTATTCGTACACCTTTTAAAACGGAATAACTCTTTTATAATTGAAACAAGTATTCTAAATTTTTTTCGGATATTAAAGCGATTGGTTTATTAGACAACTGCTAAAAAATAGTTTTCCAAAGTTGCACTTGATTGAGATGATAACAAAAATGAAAAAATAATGTTTCATCAACTCTTTTATCTGATCCTATAACGAAAATTTAAATAAATGCATTTTGTGGATCTCGGTAATTTATATACACGCTGAAAATTTTATTGCAATTGGTTGGCCACAATTGGTACAGCCACTGAAAGATGTAAAAATTGGCTGTTTCAGCTTTAAATTCGTGAAAAACTGCTCTTTTCACGAACATTAAATATTAACAGCTCATTACCACCACAACCGAGTTCAATGAAATTTTCAGTATGCACATAAATTACTGAGATCCATAAAATGCATAATTTAAATTTTCGTTATAGACTCAGATAAAAAAATTGAAAAGAGCATAATCTTTTAATTTTTTAAATTCTTCGCTACAGATTCGAATAAAAAAGTAGAAAAAAACCATGAATTTTAAATTTTTCAGCCATTGTCTAGTAAATTAATCGCTCTAACATCCCTAAAAGAATTTAGATCGCTTGGTCCAATTATTAAAAAATTATCCCACTTCAAAGGATGTACGAATACTTTTTACGTCGACTGTATGTCCAGTTTTGTCCAGCACAGGCACTGGAGAATGCTGAAACAATATGTCGCAGCGTGTTCTGATTTTGTGGCTAATATGGGAACTCTATTCGACTAATTTTTCGAGCCACGGTACAATAGCGTGCAAGCTGCACGCCGCAACTAAGGAACGGCGTCGTTATAGGTGAAAGCTATTTCAACCTAAGCTTCGTAATTACAAGGACATAAACGCGCGATAACTTGCAAATTCGGCTTATAACAAACATTTAAACTTCCGCGGCGCGTTAAAATTAATTGGAACAATTTCATGAAATTATCAGATAAACAGGTGCTCCGCGTTTAAAGTTTGCAGCAGGTGTTCCGTAACCGGAAAATTAAACCACCATGAGTTATACATCACTACATTTGCGCGCACGATTTTGAGTTTGCACTATTTCGCTGGAAGTAAACACGGCGCAATAGAATCGTACGATCATTTACTCGGCGCACGAATATGCATCGGCAGTCTCCATATTCGTTCTCGGAAACGAGCGATTTTACGAGTCCCACCGCAAATCGTGATTGCTAATTAAAAAATCCCTCGTTGCGATCGACGAAAATAACATCGCGTAATTTTCGCAATTTCGCTATTTGCGAAACGCAGTGCCCCAATTGTCGGAGGCGACCGTTTTTATAAATCGAACGAAGAGTATCCTGTAATTTTTTTTGTCGGGTTCGCTATTTGAGAACCCAATGTTTTCGTTGGTTCGGCGGATAAATAGACGGCTGAAAAAGCAGGTTTGTTCAATTTACATAATTCAGTTGAATTTTAATTTCGCGGAAACATATCGCCGGCAATTTTCCCGCGTTTACCTTTCATTTTCTTCTTCCGAAAACAATTAAAAGGCGAATAGAAGAAAAATATCACGGGAGCAAGAGTCAAAGCCAAAGGAGATTCTTAAACGTTGCTTCGATTGTTTTTACCTAACTAACAGCTACAAATTTTAGAATATGAGCCGTTAATTTTGAAAATCGCACAAGTCACTTTACCGTAATGAAAAGTGGTGATTTTTTAATGTTTATACGAAATTATTTATACTGAGAAAAAAAAATATCAGTATCCTGAGATAACAAATACAAGTAAATCTTCTCGAAAGTTAGCATCCATATTTTTAAACGTGTTAAAACGCAAACCCTTAAATATATCGACTTAAAAACAAAGTGACTTATGCCACTTTCAAAATAAACGGCTCATATAGAGATCAGTTGAGCTTAATTATAGTTAGTTAGTAAGCACCAATAACAATAGGACAGAGATGTCCGCACTTTTGATTCATTTCTGATAAAAATGACTAGGAGAATTACCATAATGCGAACACGTTAGAAAAATTCAAGAACACCGCTATCCTCTCATCGACTTATTAAAATTATTAAAAGGAGAAATACATTTTTATTTAACGTCTGTTTTTGCGATTCAGTTAGACTATCTTCATTATGCATAAATATCCACAGCCTATAGATGCTAACAATTACGAACGGTCATTTAACAAGTTTCAAATTGTTAGCTGAAGTACGATATCGCGTAATTGAATAATCGATGTGCGCTATTATTTAATCGATGGTATCGTAACGTCGTTTGTAAATTATTATCCGTGCATTTCCTTCGTTATCGTTTTCATTATGTCTGCAATACTTATCGTTTTCACCATGTCCGCAATATTCATCGTTTTCACCATGTCCATGTAATATTTATCGTTTCATTATATTATATTAAACGTGTGTTTAACCCCTTAATGCACAGTTTTTTTGAAAAAGGCCGGCGAAAAAAAATCAATTTTTTTTAATGTAAAAAAACACAATTTAGAACGTTGTCTTGGCAAGAAAATTACAAAAATACAAAAATAATGGATATTTATGCAATTGGTATGATTTCTAATTTTCAGAATATTACTATTATTATTATTATTATTGTTATTATTATTATTATTATTACTATTATTATTATTATTGTTATTGTTATTACTATTATTATTATTGTTATTATATTTTATTTGACATTATATTTTAGTAAAATATATATTGAAAAATGAGCGAATCAGAATCTGAATATGAATACGCTGTCGGAAAGCGGTTCACAAGGAAGAGATAAGTCGTAAGTGATAAGTAGAAAAAGGATATATTTTATACTTGAATAAGTAAGTGTTATAGCTTACAATCCCATGTAAATGATAAATATCAATAAAACGATTGTTTTGTTTTTGCTTTCACATTGTTATTTTCAATTCTCGATTGCATTCGAGTGTGAAAAATTATAGCAACATAAAGTACAACGCCGCTCGAATTATCTCGAGTGTGCACAGTTTGGCCAGTTTAGCGCGCCCGAGTTAACTCGGGCGTGCACGTTAAGGGGTTAATTATACCTCGTGATTTCTGACAGAAATATTCTAAACTGGATAACGGAGATTTTACACATTCCATCCATCCGTCAATTACAGTTGGACAGTTCTATAAAAAGCGATGATATTTTGATCTTCGTTCTCCCTAATTGACGCCCGAATTGTACACAAAAGTGGATCATTTGGGAAGAGGCGATACGATTGTTCGAGTTTTTATAGTTACCGATTGTCAACAACTATAAAAACGAGCCGCAAGGCTGGAATAATCGTATCTCCTATCCCGGAATTGTCCATTTGTCCAAAAATGAATGTACTCTAACATGCGAAGTAGGTGATAAAAATCACGATGTACAATAAGTTCTCCCTAATTTTCCTTCAGCTTGTAAACAAAAATGGACAATTTGGGAAGAGGAGATACGATTATTTTTATAATTCTTGACAATCGGCGAACTATAAAACTGAACCGCGAGGCTCGAATAATCGTATCCCATCTTCCCAAATTGTCCATTTTTGTGCGCAATCCGAGCGTCAATTAGGGAGAATTTACTGTAAATCGGAACCGTTTGTTGGCGGCATCTTGAACAGAGTACCTTTAGCAACCAGCCTACCGCCAGGAGGCCCCGTGTAATTTGCGCGGACATTCAGCTCCGGGCAAGGGCACGCGAGCAACTTCGTCGAGAGGCGTTATCTGGCAATCGTCATCCCATTATCACGGTCGGCGTTATCTTGAACAGCGCTACTATCATCGCTGCCGAGCAATCCATCTAATGATCAAGCGTGTGTTCATCCGCGCGGCCGTACGTGGGCCCTTTAGATAACGCGCTGGAACACGTCTAGCCGTTGAATAACAGACATAAGGGTAGCCCTAAGCGTAGCCACTGCCACCCCCTTCGAAGAGCTGACTATCTAAGAATACGTCGAGTGTGTACTCACTAACACCATGGAAGTGACACGCGTCGGGTAAGACTTGGTATCCGAGGGTATACAAGGTGTTCTTTTTCATATTTCCGGACGCGTTATTACTTAACCAGTTAGCTGTTTTTGGCGTGTACGCTCGTCATACCATAACAAATAAAACCAGCTAACTGGTTGAATTATAATTTATTGAATTATACATTTTATACAAGCATCGTATTTAAACAAAATATGTCGACTATGATGTCGACTTTGCGTCCTGAAGTTCGTCTACGATTTTCTGTCAATATTTTAGATTGCTTAATTTAATTCAGTTTATTTGTTTACGGGTTTATTTCCTTTGTGTACAATTAATACAAAATATATGTACATCTATAAAAATTATATAAACTTACAAACTAAGAAAATTTAATTTTAAAATAAAATAAATTTTTTTTTGAACTTGAACTTAAAATATTACTATCATCTAGAGATAAATGAAATCATTCTGCCACAGTGTCCGTTTATCTTATCTCGCTCGAACATACAGCGCGAAGAAATATAGGTCACCTTGAAGTCTCGAAAGCGTCCAACAAGAATCGTTGAACCGCATAAAATGTCTTTCGAAAACGGGTTAAGTTTTATTCGAAACGATTTATAGCGTGTGAAATAATTGCGCGCGAAACTCGAAGTGGGACACCCAGTAGTTGTGTGCGTGCGTGTGCGTGCGTGCGTGTATGTGTAGGTGTGTACGTAGCATCGGAACGAGAAGAAATGGGGAAAGGTTGGAGTTGATTGGGTGTAAGCAAACAGGAGTTCCTGGCCAGGAAATCCACTACGTCTGCCGGTGTGTCCAAGCATCATCCCACATGTCACGCGAACCTCGGTCCACCAACCTCACCCCAATCCTCCAGCATGTCGTTCTTCCACTTCTGTTTCCGGTTCCAATGCCATTGGGATTCCTTCCGCTACCTAGTACGTCCTCACATTTATACTCTTTCCAGGATGGCAATTCCCTTTTCCTGTTTCTCCGCCGGTGTCTCTCGCTTCCTCCGATCTTCACCACGGTTTTTGCCGCTCCTTTAGTTTATGTTTTATCGGGAACACACCAGGCAGTCGCGAACGTAATGTCGTTTTCGGGTGGCAAAACCTTCGCCTGTGTACCGACGAAATTCCTGACGCGATTAGCAATATCAACAATTTGTGCAAACTAGATAGAAACAGAGCCCTAATGGAATATCGTACGATTTTTGGATTATTTTGGTTCGCCGATTCTCTCGCTGCAAAGAAAAACGCCGCAAGTCACATGTTTTCAAATCTTTTATAATATTTTAAATTCTATAATTTTTCTCAGTCTGTAGAACTTGTTCGCACGATGCTTTTTCTTCTGATAAATACGTACATTCTATATGGTACAGTTCAATTGATGTGCTAACTTCAATTTTCTGGAATTCTGACTTGCGCCGTTTTTCCTTATTGTCGCAGAATTCGTTCCTGCGCTGAACCCGGTCTTGTGTCATTGCCGCGAACAATATAAGTACGGTAGATTCTCTGCAATTGTCCTTCCGGTTGTAAACAAAAATGAACAATTTGGAAAGACGAGATACGATTATTAGAGCCCCGCGGTTCGTTTTCATAGTTGTTCTGTTTAAAAGCTGAGGGACGATTGGAGAGAACTTACTGTAATTCTATAAGTGCCCGTTTCATCAATTTCCGTTTATATTTAACTGTGTTAAATAGGTTCTAACCACATTTATTTGCTTTTCCGCATATTTCAGCAACCACGATCAAATTCAGTATCGTCTGTTACTTCAGTCTTTATTATTGGGTCGCGAAGATTTAAATATGCATGATTGTGTCACGTTCGAAATTAGAAACGAAATGGAAGTCTTAAGAATAGAGTTACCATTCGATTTTAACTGGAAGAGTGGCAAATAAAAGTTGAAGCAGCTGCTACAACAAGCTTTTAAACTTAACTAATATTTGTGTCACCTTGCTTTTCAATCTAACTGTATCTTCAGCAACAATATGGCTAATGTATTTTGTTCTGTTGTTTGCTTTGAAATCAAGGAGGTTATACAGTAAATTCTCCATAATTTTAATTCAGCTTGTAAACAAAGTTGGACAATTTGGGAAGAGGAGATACGATTATTCGAGCCTCGCGGTTCAGTTTTATAGTTCGCCGATTGTCAAGAATTATAAAAATAATCGTATCTCCTCTTCCCAAATTGTCCATTTTTGTTTACAAGCTGAAGGAAAATTAGGGAGAACTTATTGTACATCGTGATTTTTATCACCTACTTCGCATGTTAGAGTACATTCATTTTTCATCAAAATGGTAAATCTTTTGCCATTTACAAAACTCGTATCATAGACGGTTCACACAGGGTTTTCGCACTGAAAATTTCGCGCGGAAATGGAAACAATAATAGTAACTATGTCACAAATCGATTTCCACTTTAAAGCAATTACAAGTATAGGCGGATCGGCGTTACATTTACGTCAATCCAATTGGTTGCCGCTCACCATCAGTTATCTCCCAACTTTTCTCATCCCGATTCGTTCGCCCGCTTTCTCTTTCTTTCTTTCTTTTTTGTTTCCTTCACATAGTAAATTCCCTCCTACTTTTCTGCTTTTGTTCTTCGGCGTGGCTCCATTTTCCCGGTTTTTGTCCACGGTTTACTTTGATCGCCCGTAACGAAACAGAGCCGCGTGGAATGGCACGAAAGGAAATCGCGGTCGCGTTATTAAAATGTTTTCACGCGTGACGGGTACAGGAAATCGATTTTTCTTCACGCAAAGTCAAAAATACGCCGTGAAAATTTCGCCGGGATAACGCGGCGCCGACGTTCATAGTCTTCTGTCCGAACATAATGCGCGGGAATTGTTTGAGTTGCGGTTCCGTCAGCCTGCGACTTCTACAGCGTTCCAAATTCAATTTAAATTCGCGGGAACGAAATGTGCGCGACGTACACCTTTCGAGTAAATTGAATATTAAACGAGAAACGGAAAAGCCTGGAAAAAGACGGATTAGTAAACCACCGGGAAAATGAAACAGCCGAAGAAATATTTCATCGCTTGTTTCGCGAAGAATCTTTGCCCGTTACAAAGACGTCCAATTTTCTTGGAATGCGTGCTAAAATTCTGCCTACTTTCCTTTATTACGATATAATATCCATAACTATGCTCTTCAATGCATATGTAACAATCGCGAAATAATTATTTCAATTTGTATGAATTCCTTGTAATACATTGGAAATATTTGATTTATACGTTGTCTAAATATATCACAAAATCTTTTGTCAAAACGTGTAATCAACAAGCGAAGAGCAATTTTTGTATTACTTAAAGCGTGATAATATAACTTGTCACTGCAAAGGAACGTTTCACCATTGCGAAACGAATTGAACGAAAGTTAATTCCCCGGTTAGCAGGTTAAATGCAATTTAATGTAACATTTCCATGTTAAATGAATTTTTGTATTATTGATCTACTTGTCAAGACTCTTTTACGAATTAAAATTTCAGTCATCGCTAGATTGCGAATTTTATGGATTTCTGAGAATTATTAAGTCAAGTGAAAAAAGAACAAAATTATGAGAAACAATTTTCTGTTTAACTCCAGAAAAAATTTGATGTCGCGTAAAAATCTGCAGTATGTAACCATCGTAGCGACAACATAGTTTCGGTCAATGTTCTCTTAAATTGCGGTAGCTTTGTATCGAAACTTTTGTAATCGGTGTGTGCATACGGTCAATCAAGCCTCGAAGATAAAAAAAGGAGAGCGGTTGATACAATATTCAATGATATCGTTTCCCCCGTTAACTTCGTTCCATTGTAGTACACTATTCACGGTTCGTCCATGAAGTCCAATCCAAAGGATGAAACATGGGATGGGTAACTGTGATAACCGCACGTACGGAAGTTAGTATAGAAACGGCATCGTTATCGAATACTATCTATCCATCTCCATTTCCTAGAGCCGTGCGCGGTCCCTCCAGTTGAGGTGAAGTTGCCGCTTGTTAGTTCCTGCAGCAGTGGCTTTCTTTTCGCCCATACATCGCAGCCAGAAACCTGACGGTACATCTGTTAATTTATTCGAGGAACTGTACGCAACGGATAAACTATTGTCCATAGAAATTCCTGTGCCGTGGTATCCCTCGGAAAGCTGCTTAATGGCTTATTTCCTCACTTTCGCTCAACATTTTGCCGCGGAACTGAACAGTTCTCCTCGCGGCTTTAATCGTCATTGGAAGAAAGAAGCAGCTTTTCGTTTGTTTTCGATGGTCCGTGATAGATGCAGAAGTTCTTTATACAATTTATTATTATTAGTTATTATTGTCGCGAGATTTGGAATGGTAACACGGATGGGTATTATTATTATTATTATTATTATTATTATTATTATTATTATTATTATTATTATTATTATTATTATTATTATTATTATTATTATTGTTGTTGTTGTTGTTGTTGTTGTTGTTGTTGTTGTTGTTGTTGTTGTTATTATTATTATTATTATTATTATTATTATTATTATTATTATTATTATTATTATTATTATTATTATTATTATTATACTATAGTGAATGTTACGGATGGAAGAACAATGCGTATATCGAATATTTTAATATCAGCAGAGCTACATTCTCTTATAATTATATTAGATATATGAACGGACTAGAGACTAGTGAGAAAATGTTTTTTCTTTTTTTAAAGTAGAGGAAAGGGAAATATTTGAAAACACATCAATTAATGGATGCGAGCGCGATATAATAAATTATTAATTTGTTTACTCGAGTTTGAAAAGAAATCTATGCAAAGGTGATCGAATATAGAATTATATTAAGAACAATAAAGTTGATAGCAGAACCTTGAGTAAATAAAATTTTATGGGGTGTTACGTATTATAGTAATTTTATTTTTTATTGTTAATTCCAGAAAGACTTATAAAGACCCTAACATTGTCTGGTATCATAATAAAATCCGTATAGAATACGGTGACAAAAAGGATGACAATATTGCAAATGATCAGCGTTCGTAAACGAAACATGGCACTTCCCAAATAAAATAAAACTGAATACGGTTGACCCATGTACAAACACTTTCGCAGGCCAGCGCAACATAACCGCCACTTTTCCAACCAAATTTAATCAAAAACAATTCTGTTAATGGCTTATAGAATATTCATCCCGTTTCGAGCCATCTCTCAGTACAAGCTCAATATGCACTCTGATACAGGGTAAGTGTTCCGAGACTTTAATTATTCACGGACGAGCATTATCAATTCAAATTTAATACACGGATCGATTATAGAATGAAAACAAAAATTGTTTTCGCAGGTTGCCGTCCAGAAATTCGAACTCCGTCGGTCGCGTACCAATATACATATACTGCGGGTATATTTGTAATGCGGCTTAATTCGCAGGTCATTAAAGTCCAACTTTGTGCCATTAGTAGTTCCTAGATCCCGGAGAAAATTGCTCGGGACCGTCTACTGATATCGAACTCTATTTTCCTTGCTTGAATTCACTACCCGATTTAACCAATCGAATCGTTCATACTGTGTATCGCGAAAAATACCTGTCATCGACACTCTCTTCTTAGAATCTCATGATGCTAATTACAAATTTTTAATAAAACTTGAACACACTTACTTTCCACATGCAATATTTTACATCATTATACAACAGAATCATTTGCCAATGTAAAATATTGCATGTGGAAAGTAAGTGTGTGTTCAAGTTTTATTAAAAATTTGTAATTAGCATCATGAGATTCTAAGAAGAGTGTCGATGACAGGTATTTTTCGCGATGCACTGTATGAACGATTCGATTGGTTAAATCGGATAGTGAATTCAAGCAAGGAAAATAGAGTTCGATATCAGTAGACGGTCCCGAGCAATTTTCTTGATATTATTAAAATCAGCAAATCTTAAAATGAAATATTTAATCATTATACAACAGAATCATTTGCCAATTAAATATTTCATTTTAAGATTTGCTGATTTTAATAATATCAAGACAATACAATAGATCAGTGTAAAACTTAATTAACATGCAGTCGAAGTGTCAAAGAACGTAAATATGCGTTGAATTTAGCTAGAAAAGAAATATATTTTGCATATATTATTTGTTTATATAAAAATGTAACTATATCGCATTGGCTCGCACGAAGAGACGTTAGAGCAAGAAATATCGAATGGTCTTTCAAAACGCATATCATTCTGTACACAACATCTTTCATCCATCTTGCTCTTCTTTTATCCATTTTCTTTCGGAACGCGATTCTCGCCTCGAGAATGCAGCTTTTTCGCTACGACACCCTCTCCCCTCCCGCGCCGACTGTCCTCGAGCAGCGCAGCGCGGCGTTCCTCGGTCGCCATGCTGAAAATCCTAATGAGATCTTGAAAGTCTAAGATCTGATATTCAGGCCCTTTTACCTGACTTTGTTTGCAGCTGGCTCACGGAATCGTTGCGCGACGGAACGCTACCGACAGCGACGATATATTTACAAACGGATCGGGAAATTCAAATGACATCTCGTTGGCAGTGCTATTAGAATGAACCAAGCCCTTGTTCAGTCCGATGCTGCAGTTTTTGCTCGAGTCTTATGAATACATGCCATTTCGTAGATATCGCGTAATGTTCACTGTCGGGCCAATCATATTGCACGCTGGTATACCATGCCTATTGTTATGTACATATGTTATTGTTCTGTACCAACAGATGGATCTTTGTATTGGTACAGATTGAGTATAATAAAAAATACAGCAGAGACTAAAGAGAACGGAAATGCTCTTAACCGGATGTACCACTTTATAAGTTATAAGCAAAGCAATGCCAATAGCGTCAGTTATAAGCGAACTAGAATTTTGTAAGAATTCGTAATCATCTACCTTGATTATAGATGCAAATTCTATAGGAGCTGTTTTGATTTATTCATTTAATCTTCTTTTTAAACCCTGTAGTACGCAATGGTTTATTACCCAGTTAATTACAGGCAGATGGGGCACTGAAAATGTTTCGTCTAGAAATAATCTCGAAATAGAATAAATCGACCGATTTTCCAATATTTGTTAACCTATAATATAATACGATTGATGCAATTGTATGCACCGGAAAGTGTGCAACGAGTCTCACGAGCAAGAAAGATATGGTTTCGAGTAGATGACATCGGTGTATTTAATCTGAAGCGAGCTAAGATTTCGCTACAGATAGTAGTGCCATTTAGTATCTTAAATGATAGCAAAAGGTCTAACATTGGCCGTTCACGCTCAAGAGGCAGCAGATTTAGCCGAGCCTGCGATCGAGAAAACTCGTGATCCGTGATAGACACGGGGTGGCTCATACGGTATGCTACCAATCGCATGAATCGGCGTTGAATACCGATCGCACCTTTTTTGATCTCGCCTCGCATTGTCGACTCTAGCGGAAATCCTACATACCGCGTTCAAGATACGAACTGCAGCGGAATGTCCCGACGAGTCTCATAAAATCGACAGGGAACGCGTTATTACGATTTGATCCAGCACTCGCGTGATCGCTTATTGAAAAACACTGAAGTATGAACCATTATCCGGCGACGCCGGCATTATGGACGACAAGATCGCGACACCGAGCAGCCCGGAGGCCGAATTACATGCAGATTGCACGTTATTCCCGTTTTACAATTCTATTCGCCCATGTTCCCCGATCTCCCACGCCGGCCGGCGAAGTCTCCGCGATCGTTCCTTCCACTTACGGCCTCGCGGCGTGTTCTCCGGGGCTTCGAGGGCTCCGACGAGGTCTTCGATACCGGAAAGCCGCCGACCGAAACGTCTTCTCGGTCGCGTCGCTCGGCAAGTGAAAACGAGAGCCTCTTACCGGATGTGATATATTCAATGGCGGATCGGTGGAACTCGACGGGAACGCTTGACAGCTTCCGCTATCTTCCGAGACGCTTTGCCGAACTTTCACCCCACCCGAAGAATCGATAAGTTCCGCCTTTCACGCCGCGCTCGAAAACGCTTCCGTCGCGGTCGGTGTTTTTAACGAGATTTGTAACGCACGCGCTACACCTGTTAGCGAGGTTCGCGACGGAAGGTCGTCATTGTGTAGAGGACACCTCGGCGAACTTTGCTGGACTTTCTTCCGTCGATTTCTCTTCTTCTTTTTGCTTCCATCTCTTGTCGTTTCTTGTCGTCACTGGGGATCCAGTTTTTTCCTTAAATTATTTTCTGGACCCTACCCTAAACACTTTTCTAGATCCAGTAACTTTTTAATTTTCTTTTTAGAGTTTATGCCACCATAGTTCCGTTTTTAGTCCTTCTCTTAAACTCTCCGATGTCCTAGCTCCTTTTTAGTTCTTTTCTTATGCTCTATGTGACCCTAATTCTTTCCTAGTTATTTTTTAAACTCTATGCTACCATAGTTGCTTTTTAGTCCTCTTATTAGACTCTACGCTATCCTACTTCCTTTTTAGTTCTTCTCTTGGACTCCACGCTGTCCTAGTTCCTTTCCTAGTTGTTTTCGTAGGCTCTGTTACCTTATAGTCACTTTTCCAGTTAATTTTTCAAATTCTTAGCTGCCGTAGTTACTTTTCTAGTCGTTTTTCTAAATCATCCTTTAGACCATTACGTAGAGACTAGATCCTCGTCCATTTTTTTACAGCATTTCCTAGTCTCTTTCCTTCCATTCCCTTGATTCTCCTCTAGATCTTACCTTCCAACAAAATCTTTCCTACATCCTTCGTTTTTCTAGTTGATTTTTCTAGTTCATTTACTAGATCCGACGTTTCTCTAGTTCCTTCTTTAAATCTAGACTACTCCCTAGACTTTCCTCTGGCCCTCTTTCTTCCCAGATATAAATCTTTCTCTAGATTCCTCCCTAGATCCTATAGTTCCACAATCGAGTCCTAGTTGTTTTCCTATGTTGCTGCCCTAGATAATTTTCTAGTTAATACTCCTTTCAAATTTCTATGTATTTATTTATTTTATTTTCTTAATTTAATTTTATTTAATTGCCAATTAGTTGCTTCTTCAGTTAATTTTCTAATTGCTTCTCTAATCGCTTCTCTAATTGTATTTGTAGTTCATTCGCCAGTTGCTTCTTCAATTGCTTCACTAACTTCTTCTACTGCTGCTTTTCCAATCGCTCCTCTGTTCACTTTTCCAATCAAGAATCGTTTCTTTTTTAGCTCAGTTTTTCTAATCCAGCCTTCTTAATTTTACATAAAAGTTCATAATTTATAATGAAGAAGCTGTGATCCGAAAGGGTCAGCGATGATTATCCATGTTCGTAGCGTGATCCACTGTTTCGACGTGCAATCATAGGACCAACAGGACCGGTTACGAAGACACAGCAGATATGTGGGTGTCCCGGTGGGAGCTTATCGATCCGCAACTGGGGATCGCACGATATGAACTTGAATTACAGGAACGTCGGCCGAGGGACATGGAAAATCCCACCGTTCCTTACACGATTGGAGCGTGTACCGTGAAGCGGCTTCTCCCACGGGACAAAACGCCACTACTTTTTCGCTAATTTGACACGAAACGTTGTCTTGCCGTATCGCCGGAGTAAGGGTTCCGGATGCATCCGGGATATCGGCGCGCCATGTCCTGGGGATTTCTTCGGAATCGTTCACCGAGAGAGACAGCTTGAAATGCTCGAAACCCTATTGGACGGGAAAAGGGGCTGGCTGGTCGGCCAAGCCACGGTAAACGACGAAAAGGAATAAGCATACCAAGTCTCTGGCTAGAAGCATCTTATCGGATAAATCGAGCCTTTATCAACACGATTATTTGCATAGTTGCAGTCAGAGTTTGATATTATTCAGACTGTTTCGAATAAATATTTATCTAAGATAATTATCCGAATGAATTCCTTTTAGTCGCATGCTTTATACGAATAATATAATTCGTCGTAAATTATTCTATACCTATGTATTCGAATAATTCTTTACTTGAATGATTTCTTTGGAATAATTAGATAATTCTATATTCGAACAATTCAAAAAAGTAGTATATGTGGAAGAAATACATGGATGAACTATGAAAAAACACTTCACGTTCTACCATTTTTATTCAAATTAATTATTTCTCGTATGTGAGTTCCTGTACGAATAAATTCTTATTCAGATAAAATCTTATTCGAATAAATTTTCAATCGAATCGATATTTATTCGATCGTGTCAAATCAAATTTTATTCGAATGGATTTTGATCTAGATAAATTTTTACTCGATTGAACATTTATTCGGCAGATCTTTATGCAAAATAAAAGTTTCCATCATCAATTTCAAGGGATTAGAGTTGAATGTTAATGCATCTCTTCATTCGATAGTTTTAATTATTTAATAATAGCGTGATCTTTCTTCTGGTCTATCAATGTTCTTCAAATTTTGTGTTTCGTCTTACCATATTTCTCATAAATGCATAAAATCCGCAGCCTAGAATCCGACACGCGACATTTCGGTATCTGCCATATTCATAAATTTGCAATCTCTCTCATTGAAAGTTTAATCTTTATAGATTCAATTCATGGGGAATTTATTCAATAAATATTTGTGCACATGATAAAAATTGCTAAAAGTCTGAATAAATATATGTGTGTTATTTTCATGAAGTAACATGAAATAATGCTACGTAAAGCTAGCATTAGCAATAAAGGCAAATGCAGATTTTATGCATTTCTGTTTTTCCAGCTGACTTCCGTCTCTTGCAGTTAAGACAGGACGTTTTTATTAATTCATAAATATCCGCCTGTGTTTTCGTTACCACAGTGATACGATATTTATAGAGGACGTATTCCAAACAAAAATACTCTAGTACCGACGCGACAGACCAAGTTCTCCAGCAATTTATTACAGATTCAACTCACGTTTGCGTTAATTCAAACGTGTCCCATTTATCGGTCGGCCATTATGTATGCAGCAGGTTGGACGATCTCAACAATTCGTAAATTAATATAAATGTGTACGTATATTAAATCGCGGATAAATATGTTATCACGATACATTGGGTCATTAATATTATTTGTACGTATACCGGGTGTGTCATTTTTCTTTATCGGGCGAAACATTTTCATTATCATTAAGACTTTTTTTTTAAGACTCCAAAAATTATTGTACAAGCGAGGATTGAGGGGTTCCTGAGGTCATTTCAAGTGACTTTTTCCTTAGCGAAAATGCAATCCGCGGCTTCGTTTACGAGTTATTAACGAAAAACAGTGACCAATGAGAGGCGAGATCAGCTGGCGTGAGACGGCCGAGCCAATCAGCTGGACTTCGATTGCTCGTTGGCTCGGTCGCTTCGCGCCAGCTGATCTCGTCTCTCATTGGTTACTATTTTTCATTAATAACTCGTAAACAAAGCCGCAGGTTGCATTTTCGCTAAGGAAAAAGTTACTTCAAATGATCTCAGGAACCCCTCATTTCTCGCTTGTACAATAATTTTGGGACACCCTGTAGAAACACTTTTAACAAAAGCAGCATTTTCAATCCAAACGAGCGCAAGAATAATCTTTCACTAGAAATTAATTGGAGGACGTATTTTGCAAATATAAACGTTCGGCGCAATGTATCAAAACTGTCCACCATAAACGCGTCAGAAATGAACATCATTTTGTCCAAAAGCAACAGAATATTAGCGCGTATAAAATTCTCACGTTGTATTGCTCCGTTGGCATCTAGCAGGCCGTTGGATAGAAAATTACTGCTGTTGAGAGTCCAACATGGAACGCGAGTTACTGTTCGTAATCGTAAAGTTTCATGTCATGATCCACCGCAGCACCTCCGGTGCGAAGAACTTATAATGTGTGTCGTAGGATAGTACGTTCAAGTGTTATTATGCGCCGCGGGCAACGTGTTCTTCATGCGAACGCGGCCTTCCCAGTACTTCCCATTCAATGCGCATCCCCGGGAAAGGGTCAAATGATTTCATCCGCAGAAATGAAATTCTCGATCGTCAGGTTGCTTTACTATACCCGCTGTAACCTAATTTTCCTTCTTGTAGAGCAGACGAGCATAACTTGAGATTAGCAAGCGTTAACCATCTAAGATAAACTAACAATTCGTTTCAGGTTCAACACTTTGAGATACAAAATTCCGTCTTTTTTTACAACTACGTTAATTGGTACTTAATTAGCGCGTAATAATTTCCTTAATAGAACAAAATGATTTGTGTTTGTCGTATGTCATTTTTTGTAATTCCTAGATTTCGATAAGAGAAAAAATCAAATTTTATGGCATTATTAGATAATAATATATCTACAGATATATTTAGTTATGTATGTATATTTATTAGAGAATCGAAAAATTTCGATAAGAGAAAAAGTCAAATTTTATATTATTATATTATATTATATTATATTATATTATATTATATTATATTATATTATATTATATTATATTATATTATATTATATTATATTATATTATATTATATTATATTATATTATATTATATTATATTATATTATATTATATTATATTAAATTATATATAATTTTATATTATCATAATATATTTACAGATATATTTATTTAGTTGTGTATGTATATTTATTAGAGTATGTCCGACTCGTTGTAGAGTGCAAAGTTTCATTTTCATTTGTCAAAAAGGAAAAATACGATTGAAAACAAAGTTCTGCCGACACCGAGTTAATTCACATTGGAATATTATATTAATATAATATATATATAATATATATATATATATATAAATATATATAATAATATATTAAAGCATAGTTTGGTGAAACATTGTCCCCGGAGTTTTGTGCAATTATTTTTGAGAACCAAAGCGGATCTCCAGAATCTTAGTCTTATTATAAAATCTTATTAAAAAAGAACGTAAGTAATAAGTTCCCAGAGGTCCGATAATTGTAAAGGAGGTATAGAAATGTTCGGAAGTTCTTTTTCCGCGGAAATCCGAGTGGCCGTCGATTTCGCTAGCGAGTACCAGCGCAAAGAAAATACGGATTATCGTCGTTCAGAACGATATCGGCGGCCAACGACTGAAAGTGGATACAAGTGGGGTGTACTTGCGCGGGATGTAAAGATTTCCGTCGAACGTCTTTCATCAAGTTACGTTAAGAGGTTTAAAGGTAAGGCGTATGCAAAGATAGTAGGAAGAACGCTGATGTGCATACGGAAGTGCGTCTCTTGTGTTAGGTAATAAGCGGATATATCGTAAACCTATTATACCTCCACTTAAGAATTTAAATCGGCTTGTACAGACAACTGATCCCGGCAAGTTGCTGCAAAAATATTCAAATATTTATATGCCTCTTCGTATCCGTGAACTACCTGCTTTTCTCGGATAGTTCTTATACAAAGCCGATCGTGATCGTGATCATCTTCTTATCCCGAGAAGTTACTCGAGAAAAAGCAAAATTTATGTCATAATTAATTAAACCTTTGCATTGCAACGAGTCAGACATACTCAAATAAATAAATACATACATAACTAAATAAATATATCTGTAAATATATTATTATATAATAATGTCGTAAAATTTGATTTTTTCTCTTATCAAAATCTAGGAATAATAGAAAATGATGACATACGACATTTTGTACTATTGAGGAAATTATTAAGAACGAAGAAGTGCTAATTAACGTGGCTGTAAAAAACGAAGTTAAAGAGTAAAGAGGTTAAAAAACGTCTTGTACAATTATGTGCATTATAAAAATGTTTGCAACAAGTTCGACTAAAATTTCTGTCGGAAACTACGATAAAAGTCTAAACGTATCGTATAATCGATACTAATTTTTCGAAGCATGATAATTTGAAAATAATGCAGTAAATCCGAAGAGGAAAATATCCGGAAAACGAATGTAATATTAAATCGCGAATACGACAACGATCAGCAATTATCAAGTACCGTTCACGGACCAGTTAAAAATAGTTCGGCATCGCTGAGAATCGAGTTTAGCGCGGTGCGTTTACTTTCTCGAGCAGCCGAGTATAATTCACTTACCCAAATCAATTGTTTCGCAAGTTGGAAAAAGCGTCTCGCGTTAAGTAAATCGGAAAACACGAAAATATTGCCCGTCGCGGCGCAAGTTTTGCTGTCGTGGCAGAAACTTTGCAGAAATAATCTGCTTCTCCATTCGCTGGTTTACTAACTAAGAAGAAGAACTCTGCCGCGTCTGTCTTAATTTATTAGAAGAATGAATTGAGATTGCAATTTCCATCAAGAACTCAATCTGGAGCAGGCGCCCTTGTTTTTGCAGGACGGGGAATGCGACGTCTTATACAGCAGAATCCTGTCTGCTCGGGAATTATTATTTCGTTGTTGATATAAACTAACTATAAACTATAAACCGACTGTCATTAAAGGTCTATTTTATGTCTGATCGTTGCAATTACATCGAGACTATCATGATCCTTTTAAGAAATCAAAGCGTGTTTTCGTCGAGGTTTCCTTGCGAAATCCCCCCGAAATTAGGTCGAAAATTCTAGAAGAACGGGGAGGCCAAATTGTTTTAATGAAACACAATGAGACGATCTGTCATCGATAATGATCCCGTTAAATCGAACGAGGAGCACGAAAGTCTCCCGACGGTATCACTTAGACCGAGACGGCCGGATTCCGATCACGTATCGATCCGTGATTACTCGGCTGAAACGGCGGTCTGCTAAATTCGTTTTAGTAGGTGGCGGCTTCAGGAAACAGATACAACCGCGGTGCAAGGCATCGTCGTGAATGGAGAGACCGATGCGGGAAATCATAAGCGCCGAAACGATTTCGCATGAAGCGGTTCACGTAGCGCAAATAAACGCTGGTTCAAGAAGAGCCGATTCGCCCAAAACGATTACAGAGACCGGGTAAGGGGGGGAAGGATTGGCTAGAGTATTTTGGGTGTTGAAATCCCGCGTGTCTGGATGCTAGTCAATCGGTCGAAATGGAGAGATATGAAAGAGCATTGATAATCACCACTTCGACGTGCTCGGTCGTCGCTGAGAGCATTATCAGACGCGAAGAATCGTGAATCGTGCGCGTTGGCATAAGCGATCGATCACATTAGTAAGATGAACGGGTTGTTACAGGAATAATCGATTGAAACTCGGTTAATGCCAGACTGGACCCAGTTATCTCCGAATTCGACCAATTAGTACGATGCTTTGATGTTCTAGAAGTGTTCTACGAGACGCTTGTGTTTGAATCCAATTTTTTGATTAACATCGAAGTTTCGTTTGTGGATTTTATACAACTGATTTGTTTAGATTCATTTAAGATTTATTCAACAGGTTGCGTACCGGAAAGTCAACTCCTAACATGATTGATGAAACTGAAATCAGAAAGCTAGAATTTGTCATAGTGGATGGTGTTTGAACGCTTTTGCGTTCTAAATGTTCTAGTAAAATTCAATTTGCTACAATACATTACAATAGAAATGAATTTTGACAACTACTCAAAAATTGGTGTGATCCATATGTGACCGATACGGCACTGAATCTGTTAAATACAATGTTCAATTAAATTTTTCTATCAACACTTTGCACGCGGAAGACTGCATTTACGGTGAAACGAGAGTCGATGTAAACATTTGTCGCTGATTTTATCGGTATATAAACAATGTCGTTGAAATACGATGTCGCTGAAATCGTGTCGATGAAATCATTGTTGGTGATTTCAAGGAAAAATATGAAAAATATGCGCCATTATTGGCAATTCAATTGAATAGAAATAAGAAGATAGAGTAAACAAAATATCACAGTTTGTTAGGCTAGAATTACGTTCCCCTTGGTAAATGATTGAATTCAGCGAATCGAAGTTAGCACACCTGGTGGGCCGATAAACTTGCTCTTGGAATCCCCTTGATACGATCTTATGAGAAAACTTTTTCGCGAATTAAAACCGACTACTTAACGAGCTCGGCGAAAGCACGAATCGCAGTAATAGAGTAATTCGAATAAAGACGAATCCTGTGTTCGTTGCAATGAAGAGCCACGAGAAAGACGAGACTTCGCCACTGTTCCGCGACTTTTATCGATGATAACTGAAACCATGTTTAAAACAAAATTCGATTTATACGATACTGCTCCTGTTGTAGCCATAGCGCGGAGAGGAAAATACCATTTCATAATTAATTAACAAGGATCCGCGGTGATTCTTCGACCTCGTATCAAATATTAATTACTGACCAAGATACTCGGATATCTTCTGGAAAGGAATAACTTTTTAAAATTGTTTGCGCAGCGAACACAAAAGTTTCTGTGAAAATTGCAATTGATTGCAATGACAAAACCAAGTAAAACCATTAAAAAATAACTTCTCCTTCCGAGCCGACAATGAAAATTTAACGCAATTTGTAGATCTTAAGTGATGCGCATTCTGAAAATTCTGTCGAAATCGATTGTCCTTGTTGTGAACTACAAAAAATTAAAGACAGCGAGAATCCCATTAGCTTTTTTTAAACGAATACAGAATTAAATTCTGTAGCTGAATACAACGTTATGTAATTCTTTTTCGTCATTCCATTCAATTGCTAATAAAATTTAAACCACTTGGTCCAATTTCCAAAGAATTACCCCTCTTTAACACGTTCCGTGCCACGTGTACCATCGATGGTACACGCTTGCATGTTTACTTAGTGAACTGAACAAATTGTTTACAAGAAATTTAGAACCGAAGAATCAATTTCCACCGCAAGAATGGGCGTTGATAAGTTTTTGTTACGTTGTTATGTGTACGAGAATTAATAATTGCACGTAATACATCAAGTTTTAGTAAAATATCAAAGTGTGAAGATTCGAGTAAAAAAAGCTCGGCACGGAACGTGTTAAAGCTGCCCGAATATTTTACCGATGAACTGCAGTTGATCAGAAAGGTAGATATCGAAACTATTGTTTTACCAAGCGCATTTACGTCAAAAAGCAAAATAACGAAACAATACTCGGTGAAAGTATAATATATGCTAGCACCTAGTAATAAAACAGGACAAAACCGACGAACACTAGACACTCGTTCCCGTATCAACCGTATAGAGTTTCTAGGCGGAACAGAGTACCGAGAACATTGATTCACCGAATTCAGTAATTCCTCCCAGGGCGAGCCATTTTTCATTTCGATAAGTAGCCGCATCCCCTGAACATTGTTCCGAAAGCAGCGTTCTAATATATGGTCTAACTACGGCGGAAAGCTACTAAAGCAAATGTTTTATTCATAAAACGTTGATATGATATACCACCGGGAGGAATATCACGCGGGTTTGTTTGTATTCCATTCCGTATTACCCGGCCTTCCCATTATGCGAAAATGATACAATACACTGTCTATATATCGAGCGCGCAGACATTACCGGCCGGCATCGACAACAACCGGAAAAAGCATTATGCGGCCTTCGCGAGGGTATGCGACGTCTGACAATGAGCTAGACCGTGCTCGTCAAAGGTCACTCCATCATTCGCTATTTACCCATAATCACTGACCTATCGAAGAAGCGTGAACGTTCACGTTCCACAGACACGACGACCTTCTTTAGTACGAACATGGCATTTCAGGCACCATGACAGACTTCGCGAGAGAAAAGAAGTTACGTGCAGGACGATCTATGAAGTTTAAAGGGTTAGTCTCGTGTAGAAACATAAACGAAGCTGAAATGTTAATTCTTATCTATACATGAGCAATCTCAAAATATAATTTTTATACATTGAGCAATCTCAAAATATAATTTCTATACATTGAGCAATCTCAAAAACTTCATAAAATCAAAGTTTGCAGAAATCAAAACCGCAGATCTATATGATATATATATCAAAATATATATACACTAGCAATCTCAAAACATAATTTCTATATATTGAGCAATCTCAAAAATTTCATAAAATCAAAGTTTGCAGAAATCAAAACCGCAGATCTATATGATATATATATCAAAATATATATACACGAGCAATCTCAAAATATAATTTCTATACATTGAGCAATCTCAAAAATTTCATAAAATCAAAGTTTGCAGAAATCAAAACCGCAGATCTATATGATATATATATATATATCAAAATATATATACATGAGCAATCTCAAAATATAATTTCTATACATTGAGCAATCTCAAAAATTTCATAAAATCAAAGTTTGCAGAAATCAAAACCGCAGATCTATATGATATATATATCAAAATATATATACACGAGTAATCTTAAAATATAATTTCTATACATTGAGCAATCTCAAAAATTTCATAAAATCAAAGTTTGCAGAAATCAAAACTGCAGAGCCGTGATGTACAATGATTCGCAAAAGTATTTGAACACTTTTTTTAAAGCGAAATAACTTTTTTAAAAGTGGATCAAATTGCTTGGATTTTGTTTAGATATTGGAGGGTGCAATTTAGTGCATGGTATAAAAAGAAGCATTTTCCAAAAATTGCAATTGATTTGAACGACGTAAAGAATAAGAAAGTACATCTTTCAATACAGTTTAACTTAACTAGTTTTTAAAATATAGAATTTTTCAATTCTTTTTGCCATTCCAATTAATCGTAATTTTTGAAGAGATCATTTTTAGACATTGTCTAGGGTCCTTTAACATCTTAAAAAATATTCAAGTGATTTGATCCATTTCTTAAAATAATATTTCGTTTGAGAAGGTGATCCTGTTTACTATTATTATTATCCTTGTATTATGAATAATATCGACGACTGAATATTATAAAATGATGTTATCGTTAATGAATGAAAGAGCAAATTTTCAAACTGACGTGTTTTCTTTCTTAATTCTTGAACGAGTCATGCAACTTTATAAGCAGCTGTCTGCATCGGCCGCCAAAGCGAACATAGAAATACCACCACAATTTCTCATTGTAACAGAGCTATTAATAAGTTTTCTTTATTTAAAATGACACATACGGCTCACTTCGTCCAAGAATAAGCGGTTTCTCGTCGCATGAAAGCGTGAGCACGGTATCCATAAATAAAAACCGCGGGCAAAGAAAGCTATTCTAGCGTATAAGATCTGGAATATTATCGACGGATGAAAAGAGAAACCCGTGCTTTACATTTTCACGTTGCTTAGTGGAGCATGATGTCACACGACGCCCATTAATAGGTTTTTAACAGTTTCGCTCTTTATGGGCGGCACGAACACAATACCTGTAATTCCCGTTCTACTTTTTACTCTGTAAAGCAAGATATTTCATCGGCGATAAAAACCGACCGATTTAAAGACTTTTCCCCGCGGTTACCTATTATTTCCACGCGACTCAACAATCCTCCTTAATTGGTCCGCGAGAATGTGAATTTCTTTGAATATGCTCCGCGTGCTGATAATTTGATTCAGCATTTAAAATAAGCAACGTTAATGCAACTTCTTTTCGCTTCTTTTCTTGCATCTTCAATTCCATTTCCTGTGCTCTTCGTTTCTATTTTTCTTTTACTTTCTTTCTTCCCCTTCATTGTTGCTAATTATTACTAGACTGGGGACATTTATGCAAATTAATACTTTCGCAGATTAGACTCGGAAGACTGAAAGTAAGCAGACTTTCGTTTCCTTGTTTAATGATTTTTCTGGAATGAAACAACGTTGCATTCCGTTTGATTAGAACTTCTGTACCGAAGTATTTCAAAGTTTCTCGTCGATGAAAGATATATGAAAACTCGCTGCGTACTACGATAAGATCATTTTAACACGTTCCGTGCCGAGCTTTTTTCACTCGAATCTTCACACTTTGATATTTTACTAAAACTTGATGTATTACGTGCAATTATTAATTCTCGTACACATAACAACGTAACAAAAACTTATCAACGCCCATTCTTGCGGTGGAAATTGATTCTTCGGTTCTAAATTTCTTGTAAACAATTTGTTCAGTTCACTAAGTAAACATGCAAGCGTGTACCATCGATGGTACACGTGGCACGGAACGTGTTAGTGAATTCGAATCGTGCAAATCGGTTTTGGGTACGAGTACGAATCGCATGATTACTGTAGAGCGTAAATAAAGTAATATCGCATTTCGTCAATTTACGATCGTCGAAAAAGTCTACGAAGATCTGCTGTTAATTCGATCGTTCGTACAAATATCCGCAGATCGAACAGTCCGGAACAGTATTTAACGATGGAAACTTGAGCCGGGGACAAATCAAATTTATTCAGCGGACGAGTATAATGCGGCCCATTTGATCATTAATTATGATACGGTCGGAAACGATCGGCGAGTATCAGTCTACCGACGAAACATCTTGCTACAGGTAGGAAGGGAGGGTGGGGGGTAGTCTGGTTTGAATCCAATCGTATCAGTTCGAAGCAATTCAATCGTGTGAAATTGAAAAGCACGGAAGAGCATGAATCACCGTGCATTGAATCACATCGAATGAGTTCGGATGTGTTCCGATCGGAAAAATCGAATCTCCCGGGAAAATGCTGCGATTACACACTTGCTTGCGACAATAGGGGAGTAAGAACAAATCAATAAACGGTTCTCGGTGTGTTTCGAGTGCCGTGCAATTCCCAGCGCATTCTTTTTAACTTCAAAATATGTCAGACCGAACGCGTACGGCGCCGGTTTGCCCCGCGACTCCGAGCAATAACGGAACTGCCAAAATTCGAAATCGGCGAAATAGAACGCCGCCGGTTACATTTCCTCGGAGGAAATTAGATCTTCTTCTCGAAGAAATAGCCGATTAGAATCGGATCGGATGAGAAATACGATCGTTCAAGATCTTCGGAATAAGGACGCCGCGAGTGAAAGAAACTAGAAAACTGAATTACCGAAGGAATGGGGGAAACCTCCGTGAAATGGCTGCCACACCTCTCGCGGAACCGTTGACAATTGCTTTTTTCTTTCGAGAGTCAACTGGAAAGTTTAACGAAACGACATATCCGTCGGACAGGTGTTCCCGATCCGAATAAAATATTCGACTGAAACGAATTCACGCGAATAATTATTTTAGACAAATGTTTATATTCGAAACAGATCGAATAATGTCCAACGGTTCGACGATTCTTATTCGACGATTATTGAAATTATAAAGACATTTGCATATATTAATGCGAATATTGCAAAAATTCTAAATAAATTCAATCTTGTTCTGTAAGACAATAGAAACGACTTTGCGCAAGATTGTACGAAAAAACTTAAAATTATTTTCTAAACGACGTCCCGATACAGGATAACAAAGAAAGTGTTCGAGACTTACACGGTCTTTATCTTCGATACGTTTTCTGAGTATCGTGCGATTTAAATTTGCATATGTATGAGATTATTGATCGATAAATATTGCTTCCAAATCGATGATCGGATCACCGAGCAGGAAAAGTGTTTACGACAGCCGAGTAAAATGGTGTGCACCGCGATCGAGTTAAACGTAAGATCGATGGCGGGGACCAGTATCGGTAGATAAATGGAAAAATGAATGCCTCGACTGAAAGACCATAGAGTGGAACGAGAAACGTAGGGAGAGACGTTGAAACGGTGGAGGAGGTAGGTACAAAGTGGCGGAAAGTAGTGGAAGGGATCGTCCTACACCATGAATTATTGATGAGAAATTCGACTTGGGATTTTAGTAAATAATTTATCGCGGTAACCATCATAAAGTTATTCCGGAGCTCACGAAGACACCAACGGTCGCAGTTCCTTCTGTTCAAGACAGAACGTATAGTAAACAGTCGCTAAATGAATAAAAAGTGAAATCTTTCCATATCGACAATGGTACGAGGATATTTTATAAATCGAGATGTAAATGGATTTGTGAATGAATACTTGTAAATATTGATTCAAGATATATAAGCCGAAAATGGAAGTTGATCGAATATGGTTATCGAGAACGAAAATTAATGATGGTCACAATTAAAAAGAACTAATTGCACGGGAACATCGAGAGCATTTCGTATAGTTGATGAATTAACAAATATATTTTATTTTCATCGGCGGAATTGTATACACTCGCCGCGGAAAGTATGTCGACAGCTTTTTGAACGGGATAACTTTTTTAATATTGGTTCGAATGAATTTAATTTTTTCGAGATGATAAACCAAACTAGTTTGCTAGAGAGTAAGCAAACAATGTTTTCAGGCTGCAATTGGCTGGCATGATAAAAAAATTAAAAATGATGCTTTCGCAATTTTTTTACCTGAGCTTATAACGAAAATTTAAAACATGCGCTTTGTTGATCTCGATAACTCGTGCATGTTGAAAATTTGATTGCAATCGATTAATACAGAATGAAGTTGAAGGTGTTGACAAATTTTGAAAACTAGAGATTTCTGATTTCGATCGATCGAAAGTGTCAAAAATCGGGACAAAACTGCGATTCTCGCGATCTCTAATTGTACGATCGATTGTACGATCTTTCCAATAGTACAAAGTGTTCTATTGCCCTCGTATAACACAGCGATCATTGCATTTAATTAAAGCAATCCTTTGTAGATAGCTGAAACATATTAATTTTCTTAAATAATAGGATTGTCCTATTCAGCGAACAGTATTCGAGAAATGAGGCAAACGGAGAACTGAATGAGGACAATATAAATTTCATATTCCGTGGGGTAAAGCGCCACCGGAATCGAATTAAATTCAATTGGCTGTTCAAAGCTTCTTGCCACGGACTCGGCCGTGAAATATTCACCTTATTTATGTTGCGTCATGACAGCTTGCTCTCTTTTTTCAGGAACAAGACACCCTTCTCTTTAATTTGTGCAAAGTAGCGGAAAACCATTGAACGTCTGCATATGCGGATACACTTTGGTTTCTTTGTTTATTTAAATTCACTGCTTATATCTTAACAAATCGTCGACTTTTGCGTCTGTTTATTCGCAATTGTCTTAACGATGTTTATTCAAGGAGAACTCCGATAAATTGGTTCGTATAATACCATTCACTGAAATTACTCTTCATTCATGAAAACTTCTTGTTCATACATCGATCGTTTCACGTATTTCTCACAAAATTTTATATCACACTTTCAAAGAAAGCTATGTCCATCAAAAAATGCTAGAATCGTGTTCAAGAATGTATGAATTTAGTAGTAAAGCACCTCGATTACGATGACATCATTCCGAGGATTAACCCTAGTATACTTAGGGGAGGGTCGAAAAATGTCCACAGAATGTTGACCATGTACTTTTGTTCTAACAATTGCAAAATTTGAACATTTTATAAATTTGTATATTTTATAAATCTGTATATTTTATGAATGTGTATATATTATAAGCTTGTATATGTATTTTATAAACTTTTTATATTTTTTTTACATTAATTGGTACGTAAGTGTATCATTTAACAGTATTGCATAAATAAATATACAGAAAATATACAGAAAAATACAGAAAAAGTAATAATTATAGTACTTTTTCTTGCACGGATACAAAATGGACCTACGGCGAACGTTAAACCTTCGTTGACCTTGACGTAAACTAGGGTTAAACAACAATTTGTGAACGATCATTTTAAGAAACACGGAGCTTCAGTGTTCATTCAGTGGACAGTTCAGCCTAGATCCTTTCAATCACGGTGCTGTTTAACATTTCCCACGACACTGGCCGCAGAATAATAGCGCTTACAGCGCTATTTACGGGCGGAAAAAGAGGCAGCCCGGAATAAAGGATAAATAGCGGCGGTGGAGATGGCGCGCGTGCCTCCGTTTTCGCGAATAAACCGAAAGATAAAACTGTCCCGACCGGAAGTTCGCGTCTGTCCCTCCTAAGGACGATCGGGCCGAGATGAGGCCGAAGAGGCGAAGATAGCGGGGTGGAAAGGAAGGAGGGCAGGAAGGAAGGAAGGAAGGAAGGAAGGAAGAGACCGGTATAAAGTAACGCGAAACAGTGCTGCATTATTCACAGCATGAATTATTGATGAGCGTCGCGTAAAATATGAACGCTGGCGAGTCGTTATCAACGCCAGCGCAGCTCGTGGCACCTCACTGTCCCTCTTTGTCCCACTCTGCCTTTCTCTGTCTTTCTCCGTCCCTCTCTCTCTCTCTCTCTCTCTCTCTCTCTTCCACTCTCTGTGGCGTGTGTGTCTTTCTCTGTCCCGTTCCCGACTGCTAACTCTCCTCTTCAACCACCCACGCCACCGACACACGGATCGGACGGCTGCGCCGGCTACGGGAACGTTTTTCCGGGGGCAGCTCGGGGTGCGAACGAACAAATGGGATGGGACAGACGACACCGCACATATTGTATTACGTCATATCCTCCGCCACGGGATCATACTCTCGTTATTCCTTGGCCTGTTCGCATTTTACGTTCGCCCATATCCCGCCAGTCCCGACCTCTGTCCGTTTCCTTCTATCCTTCAACAGCCTGACAACGGATCCTCGCTTCGCAACGCTCGCCTACCCTCGATGTCTCCTCGACAATGAACCAGCCGAGGCTCGCGCCGAAGCTGCCGCTACCTTCCAGATACTATGGACTACGCGTTCCAAAAGGTCCCGCAGAGACTGACGCAAAGCGCCGCCGTGCTTCCACCGTAATTGAAGTTTTTGCTCAATTATGACAAGCTCTGAAACGCGACACGATTTTTGCGGATTTTTATCGCAATCTGAGTCCTTAAATATGAAAACCTTTATGGTATTTTTGGGTACGGAATTGTGGATTTATATATATATACGAGCATTACGAATGCATTGTTGATACTAGCTCAAACCGACTGTTTCATAATATTTTATAAAAGCAGCATTTTATTCGGATTTTCAGTAATATTCGACAAATTCCTTGTAAATGTATCTTTACAGTCTCGATAATCGTAAATTAATAACCATGGCATAACTTAGTGTTATTTACGGTGAATAAACGATTTGCGTCTGGTCTTTCCTCGACGAAGATGCATCAATTCAGAACAATCGACACCTCGTCTTCCACGTAACAACCTCTGGAAATTTCATTAATTAAAGCGTTTGATTAAAAAAAATTGAAATTGAAAAGTGATGTTGTATGACGTGAATTACTTTTTCAACGCTCTCACATTCCGCGGAATTCAATAAAATTTGGAAAGTATAATATATTGGTGTAAAAAAGTAATTTTCAAATAACAGAAAATAATTCCGTTGTCAATTATGGGTGGCGCGGCGGTCAACGTGTTATATACGGTAATGATGCAAATGGATTACATAAAATATCGTGGCGCAAAGAAGCGACTCGCATTACAATTTCTTTCACAGCTATATCGATTAGCACTATTTCGTTCTTAATAATTTCCTTAATAGAATAAGACCGTGGTTTCTTGTATGTCTCTATTTATTATCATTCCTAGATTTTGATAATATTATTTAGTAGATTATGATTATTGTGACGTATATTTTGTGGATTGGAAGGCTTATAATTAAGGCTTATAATTTTTATATAAAATATAAATTGTCTGTATCAATTTGAAGATAAAAAAGCTACATAAAAATTTATTTCCTTAATCAATTCATTATTGTGCAAGAGGTTAATGAATCTTGGATTTTTACGTAAAATATTCGTCTTCAGTGTGCAACAAATATTGTTTATATGTCCTAAAGCCACTGGGTTCATCCAGTGGAGAATTCTGATATACGTATGTATGCTTGCACAGCAGATGGAAGTAGAACGTTTGACACGCGTATTTGTGAACGGATACGGAGCATGTAATGTGTAGAATCCGTTTCAAGAACGAAGACAGCAGCGGCGAACAGTGGAAAAGAGATAAATATTTCCGACTTCATCTTGCTTTTGAATTTTTGCTGCTGTGAGGTAAGATCTTTGAAACGTGTCATGCAGTTGAACGACGAATCAATTTTTCCTCATTAATTCAGTTCGAGTTCATGCTCACAAAGATATCCAAAACACTGAAAATTCTATGAATAAACTTCTGCAAAAATAATCAACGTTTACCCAAAGACGCCCAGATCAAGCTAAATCACACACAACAATGCCGAACAGTTGTGATTAGACTGCGCGCTCATCGCGTCGCGGCACCGATAACAAAAACATCACGCTGGTGTGTTCCCGAGTTGGCAAGAAACTGTTCATACACACTTCCGGTTTCGAAGATTACGGACGGCTAGCGTTTACCCAGGAATACATTACGGATAACCGAAGTTTCATCCCCGAGCTATGATTATACAAGCCGTTTGTTTTGCATGGAGCGTGTTTGTGATATTCCAAGAGATCTCTCGATGTTGTACGTTCGAAGTCCGCATTTTTGTAGCACCCACGCTGGAATGGCATGCCTTCGTGTTTTCTTGACGTGAGAGAAAGAGAAAGAGAGAGAGGTAGAGAGGTAGATAGAGAAGGAGAGGGAGAGAGAGAGAGAGAGCTCTATGTCCCCGAATACTCAAGGTGTCTCGAAGGGGCCGGCGCAGGCTCGTCGAGAATGTTCACACGTTATCATGGAGGGAAGGAGTCTTCTAATTTGGAAAATTGCTCGCCCGGATCGTCTGGCTCATCCCACGTCCGGGTATTATTTATGTTCCTCGAAATTGGTAATATGTCCTTACTTTACATACTACCCCCAATACCCCTGTAACATTATATTACGTATTCGTTCCTCCCTTTCGTAATTCTTCCGCGTAACCCCACCCCCATAGCTGCCTTCCATACTTTGTCCCTATCTGTATCTTTCTTTCTCACGAAAATTGAGATCTTCACCCTCCTGCACCGCATAAATTTCGTTACGTTATTGTCGTTTAGGTGAGTTTCATTCGGTAGTCGAATTATCTATTAATGCCCATATTTTATATAGATTATACTTTATGCTATGCGCAACACACAAGTAGCGAGCTTAATCGATTGCTCATTATGTCAAATATAATAGTAGAGAATTTAATAGGTTGTGCATATATATATATATATGTATGTATAATACAGAGGTAGTGTGTTTAGTAAGCTGCACGTTATTTACAACACAAAAGTAGTGTGTTAAGAGATTTTACATTATGTACGATATGAAATTAAATTAGTTAATTATATTAGTTATATAATTAGTTATGTTATATAATTATATATTATAATTATATAATTATTATTATATTATATAAATATAATAATAATATATAATATATATATAATAATATGTATAATATAATAAATATTATATAAATATTATTATATTACAATTATAATTATATATTATGTTATATAATTAGATTATTAGTTAATTAGTTAAACAATAGGTTGCTAGTAAGTTGCATATTATGTAGAATTCAAACATAGTATTGTACATAATGTAATAGTAAAATGTAATAATAAAAGTATTGAATTTAGTAGATTGTACATTATGTATAATATAACAGTAGTGGTTTCAGTATACTCTGCATAATGTACAACATAAAAGTAATGAATTCAGTAAGTTGTATATTATGTAGAATAAAAAAGTAGCGACATTAGAGTATACTGTAGATAATGCACAACATTAAAGTACTGAATTCGGTAATTTGTATATTACGTACAATAAAAAAGTAGTGGCTTTAGTATACTATAACTATAAATTGTACGTTATATACAATATAAAATTGTATATTATGTACAACGTGAAATTAGCGAGTTTAACAGATTCCCACTAGGTTGCACATTGTGCACGATATAAAAGTAGCGAATACAGAAGAACGTACATTACGTACACCATGAAGACAGCGATTTTAGTAAATGAAATCAATTGACCACAATTACATCGCATACAACAAAATCCGGTAGAACGTTCATACATTTCCGCCGACTTTAGTCAAGGTTTTAAGATACGGAGAGCCATACGTCAAGAAGTGAAATTTTCAGTGTTTGCAGATTATAGGTAAACAACTTTATTTTGGATAATAATAACAACGAGTTCGTTTATCTTCGACACAGAAGCGCACTAAATCGTCGCGCGGAGGCATGCACTGGAAAGTTTGGAACCGCGGCACTAAAAATCAACGCCAAACCGGACGCTAAATTGCCATGGACGAACAAAACGTAACTCGCCGAACTGATAAGCATAATTTATAATATCGCGCTAGAATTACGCGAGCTGGACGATCATCTGATAGAAAAGTTACGCGGCATACTCGGAATTTATGATCGAAACAAACGTCCTCGGTAGACCAATTTGTACAAATTAAGGGAAGCTTTATCGGAGAAATCAGCGGCAGAAAAGAGAACGTTGTCCTTTAACCTCGCTAATTTCTTTAGGACTTTCCCGGATGAACAAAAACAAACAAACGTCGAAAAATTACGCGAGTTAATTCCATAATCCGTTTATAAAATAATCGCCGGCGCAACGGAAACATGACGAGACGTTCCGCGCTGGAAAGTATTCGAGATGTTCCGCGACGGTATTAAAACTTGCTGCGCTTAGCAGACTGTAATTAAGTGTTTAAACAATGGGCTCCTTCCCAAGATAACTACTTTATTATTCCGTTCAACTGCCGGCATTCGTTTTGCACCTGTTCCGAGCCCAAAGGACAAATTCGCCGAGGATTACGAGGGAAATGCAATTTACGCGGCTGCGTATTAATGAATTAGCTGGGAGATAACGTTGTCATTCACGTTGTCATTTCTTACGATTCTTGAGAAAAAAAAGAAGAAGAACAAGAAGGGAACGTCAAAGCGGGGCGAAGTGATTTCAAGCGATTTACGCGTCGCCGTACCGTTTCCCATTAAGGGGGATGGTTTATTAATTCTCAGAGATACGAGTTCAAACGCTTTTAAATAAATTGCAGTCGTTCGAAGAAAAAACAAAAGCGGGCGAAAGAAAACGAAAAAGAGAACAGGGAAGCGGAGAGGAATCATTATCAGTAACAGAGAGAAAGTTCCGGACGGGTATGGAAGAAGCGGCTAGTCCACTCTCATTATTCTCTTATTAGTTTGCGTCCCGATTGTATCTCACCCTCCCGCAGACTCATCCCTTCATCAACGCGGGATCGCTCATCCACGTAAATACGGCGTGAGAAAATCGTTTAAGCCCCCGCGTACGGAAGATCCTTTGCGTTCTTGTTTAAGCCGAGATAAAAGAAAATACAGAAGACGACGCCGCTCGTAAATGTGCCTTTAATGGCGGTCGTGAAAGATTATCCACCGACGGACTCGCGTGTTTCTTTATTTATCGTCAATTACGGACACGTGCAACGCGGACCGGAAGTCTTTTTTTAAAACCTGCCCACAATTCGAATCTCGTAAAGCTCCTTCGACGAGTAATTGGAAACCGATGAGTGTCTCCGAGGCTTTGGTCATCTCGAAAAACTACTACATTTCAGCGCGAACGATCTCATTTCAAAATGTACCGCATAATCCAAGTAATTTGTTCCAATCGAATACGAAAACATCTGAAAATGTTATCTGTTTTGCCTTCTTTTTCGTTTCGCCTGCGTTATAAGGTTCTGTGAAATCTGCGAATACCGTGATTTAATAATATGTACATACTCGTTAAAATTTGTTCTCGTAACAAGCAATATTTAGCCGCATTCTTTCATCGTCGTCAAATTATTTAAAATTTATTGATATAGAAGAATTTAATTTTTTAAACTTTATATCGTCAATCACCGGTGACTGACGCGATCCGAACGGAAAGTGTAGTGTCAATCATCGGTGACTGACACGGCGCTTAGCCTGTTAAGATTACTAAGAGGAATGGATTTTTATTTATTCATCTATTTCCTAATTCAAACAAATAACTTTTATAATATTTTTATTAACTTTTTCAACGTCGATTGAAATGAAAAAGTATAATAGAAATATATAGTTTTTACATTACTTTATTATTATGACTTTTTATTGTAGACGTATTATATGAATACTATTCAGGTCATATTACTTGTGCTTGCATTATATGCATTATAAATCATTAAGGGTTATAATAAGTATAACGAGTTATACGTAACAAGTATAATAATAATATGTATAATAATAGTAATATTATACTGTAATAAGTATAGCAAGTTATGTATGACTTGTTATGTTTATTATAATATAATAATAATACAATACTAATGTGTAATAGGTAATTCAATACTAATTTCACATTTTTAAAGGGCTTCTTAGTGCATTGAAGCGCAACAGAAAATTAATAGATGTCCATTTGTCTTTTTCGAACTGCTTTAAAAAATAAAAAATAGTATAATAAAAATTGTATTTAAAGATTAAACTGTACCACTACGAGCAAATAATTGTAACCATACAAAACTTTTCAGTTTGATAGCAATCGACATCGGGATAGTCCGAATGTTCGCTCTAAGTAGAATCAGCGAGCATTGGTCAGACACGTTAACAGAGTTCTCGCCAGTAGCATCCGTGCATTTCAAGGATATCCAATAGTTTTCTTAAAAATGGTTTTTATATAGATCAACATGTCTGTACAGAACCCAATTTTTCTATTCGACCCAAACAAAGTCTAAAATTATCGAATTAATTTTATTATTGTATTATATTGAATGTCGTTATTAAATTTAATTCTTTCTGCGTGTGATTTAAAATATTATTAATAGTATGTAATTTAAAATAATATTAATCTGCTTTCTTATATCGTATGTTCATAAAAGCAAGAGTTATTTCTGTAAAATTGTCGTGTCCGATACTGTGGTAATTAAGAGAGCGTTAGTTCATGTAACTAATTGTAAGAAAAATGGGAACATTCTAGAGATGAGCGCAGAGATGAATTTTTTACCGAGAGAATATTATAGAGGATACTCTTATACGGAGATGCGTGTCATTGTCGCGAGTGGCTTACCTTGGACAAAAATGAGTGAAATTTTATAATCCTGTGAAGTAGCCGCAAAAAATCTGTACCTGCTGTCCTTTGTGTAAGCTTCTGAAAGTAGCACTTTCAAGCTCTCTGCGTCAACTCTGTGGTTAAATGCATTTGTCCGCCGAGCAGAATACAATTACTTCTATAGATTTCCTGCAACTTCTTTTTCTTTAGAATATTCAAAATTGGATTAAACCGAGGACAATTCTGCCAATTCCATTCGTTCCACAATTTTTGTTCAATCCTCTATAATCCGAATTTTTTATATATTTATACAATATTTATATAACTCGAATGCAACAATTACTAATCTCGAGATATAATTTACCGACGAATTCAAAATTTAAAATAAGGAAATAGAGTTTAACCCCTTGAATACATTTGACGACTGAGACTCGTCATGCACTTGTTTTGGCTGAGTTACAAATGACGAGTCTAATTCGTCACTCAAACTAGTCATTTAAACTTCTAATTACTATGTATATTATATTTCTCAAATAAATGAATTCTCGCACAAAACTTACTGCCTTTATATACTATTCCGCGCATCAGCAAATTAAATCCGTTCCAAACGCAAGAATTTGTTCAAATAAATCTGTACCCAAGCGGTTAATCTGAAACAAAAGTAAAAGTAAAAAGTTGCAAGTTGCGATTCATAACGTCCTTGATTACGAAACAAGAGTAACAGAACAAGATACCATTGTCGCATTGTCGCTAAAAATAAAATTACGTTTAAAAACATAATCCATACAGAACTTTAAAGTTACATAAATTACAGCTATTAATTTGACCAGAAACGAACGAATCATCGACCAATAATCGCAATTTATCGAAAACCTGCATCCGATGTGTCGAACAATAAACTATCTACTGTAGAATTCGCGCGCCGTGATAAGAGACGCAAGAATTACAGAATCTGCGTACGTTTCCACGGAACGGTTGCGTCAGTTCCGAGCTCGGGAAGGTTAATGAAGGATAAGTCGTTTGATTAACAATTAACGTGACGAAGTACTGCCCTCCATCAGGATCGGATGTGTCGAACGATCGAACAACAAAGCAGAATCTGCGCCGAATCAGCTTTTATGGGAGCAGCTGGTTTAAGGCGTCACAGCCGTTAAACGCTCGGAACGAGGAAACAGGCTGACGATATAACCGGAAATAGGACGCGTCAGCGCATCCGTTCGCCGGCGGGAGAGTGGCGGTGCGGGGGTGTCTAAAAAGATTCGCGAGGCGATAGCGTAATCCTGAGGCGTCGATTCTCGTGAGGCCAGCGGGAGCGGGGGCGCGATATAATTTTATAATCAGAAAACGAGCGAGGTAGAAACGGTTTCACCGATCGCACATGAACACCTTGCCAAGTGGTTGCCTCGCGAGGATCACGTGTTAAGGGAATCCTACATACGAACTTACACGTATATATACATATCTATACATATATGTGTATAGATATGTATACGTATATACATACATACATACATACATACATATATATATATATATATATTTATACATATGTGTATACAGAATGTGTAGAATATAGTACAGATACATAAGAAAGTAGCAGGAGAAAGAGAAAGATAGAGAGCGTCGAGAGACGCGGACGGCGTGGAGGGACGGATGAAACGGTTTTCCCGGTAAAGGAAACCCGAGAACCCGCATCCGACGATATTGCAAAACAGGCAAAAGGAATTCACGAATCTGGCGTTACCCCTCAGGCTTGCATTATGACGCGATGCATAATGCAACGTGTGCATGCCGTCCGCGCATCATACATAGCAATGGGGGAAAGGATATGATTCCGAAAAGGATTTCCTCTGTGTCCGTCTTCCTGGACTATCTTCCCCGCCGCGGCGGTATATCTCGATTCTTGAATTACGATGGATACCCCAGCCCGGCAAATAAGATAACTGGCGCCCCTGATTTCTCGACTGGCTGCCAATGCCGACCGCGGCTTTATCCGTGCTACGAGCCGATCGAACCGGTGTCTCGCTTTCTCTACGGAGCACGAACGCTTTTTAGCGACCGTCCCCAGCTCGTGGATATTTTGCAAAATGTCCGATGCGATCCGCGACGTTCGGCTCGCAAAGTTTTATCACGATTGGCTCGCCATCAGCGTGAACTGTTGAAGAGATCATTGGCGGGGCAAATGTCTCGATACTTTCCGAGATTGACACATTGCTTTATGATCGTATTCACTGTCGCGGTGACTCGATTGTAACAATAATCTGTTGGTTGAAGCAGGAAACCAATGTTTACCGTATATGCATGGTTATCGCAAAGAATTTTATTTTGATTTAAGCCTTCTACGGTGTTAAGAAAAACTGACACTAATAGTGTCTACGCTATAAACTGCACTAGAAGAGAATGTATTTAGGCTTGTTATATGAGTGGATATAATAATTAATACGAAAGTGGAAAAGAAAGTAGAAATTTATTTACAGAATTCACTAGATTTGACTTCCTAAGTTGTTAAATAAGAACAATATGTATCGAAACACGCTAAAGGATTAAATGAAATTAATAACATCTACATTTAACAGAATATGCTCGAAACGCCCATCTGAGTTATTATAATGTATTATACGGATTTTCTCTCTCTCTCTCTCTCTCTCTCTCTCTCGAAGTAGCAAGCAAAAATTTGTCTAAACACGAAAGCTCAAAAATTGAATTTTTCCCACCAAATCCCGCTTTCCAGGTCACCGCGTAGCGTGGTGATTTGCATTTGCTTTACATGTCGTCAGTATCAATTTTATAAATGGTTTTGAATTCGCTAAATAGAATTAACAACGGGAACGAATGTGGACCGTAATCTTTGGATTAGAAGTTTCGAGCTCTGGCAAGGGGCGACCGCTGGGTGGACAAGTGAGAAAATGTTTCCTCACAAAGCACTCATCCGAAGAATATTTGTTCAAGGAAAATGTTCAGTTTTCACAAAGTTCGCGAGCGTTGTTCGCGAACTGTGTTTCGGCGTGTACACACACTCGGGGGTCTGGAGTAGGACAGTCGAAACTGTGACATAAAATAGATTCAAGGCTCGAGTGACTTAAACGGAGGTTTGAATGTTAGTTAAATGCCCTTGCTATGCACATTCGCTGTATATTCTCCATCTTGTATATTCACCGCGAGTAACCCTTTGTTAGAGTAATTAGCACTTGTCTTATTATACAATACGTTCGTTATAATTGTGCTCTGAATCACCGTCGGCTTAATCGTTTGGAGGCTACGCAAAGTGAAAGGTTTGGAAACACGTCACAACGTTGCGCAAATTATTTGAAACTGATAAAACAGGAGGATGACTTGTTAATTGATCCTAGTTCCTTTAAATGTAACTATGAAAATATCATAAATAAATAAATATCATAAAATATCATGGTGTCGTTTTGGAATAGATAATCAAAATTTTCTCATGGAGAAATTACTCTCATCTTCAAAGTATCAGTCGCTATCGTTATTATTGTAGTATAAATGAAAACATATTGCTACTTTATACACCCCTTGTCGTTGAGTCTGACTCATGATGGAGATTTCTAGTAATAAACTGATAAGTGTGAACGTTATCTTGTTTCATCAAGTTTGACAAAAATTCTGCTCTCTTCTCACCAATATTTATGTAGGCAAATGGATGATGGCTCGCAACAAATATTGTTCGCTCTCCTAAGAAATGATTACAATCGAAAAAGTTCTAATCATTGGAATCGTGAAGAAAGTGTTACAGCCAGGGTTTAAATACGAGGACCAACAATTTTTGGTAGAGGAAAGGTACGACTAAAAATGAGAATTGAAAAATAAATTTCATGTATCGGGCGCGGAACAGTGACACTGCAACGAGAAGTGTGCGTTTATCCTGACAGAGGAGATTAGAAAGAAAATTAAAAAGCGGAAGAGGAGAAACCTGGGAGAAGAAGAAACGTGAGAGCATAAAATGGTGAAAGGTATGGTGCACCGGACAGGAACAACGCAGAAGAAGAAAATTAGAAAATGCAGCGGAACAAGTATAGAGTTCCGAAAAGTAGATTCAGAAAATACTGAGACGAACCGAAAAACTATGAAATGGAGAAAGCAAACAACGGTATACGGAATGGAAACAGGATGATGCGAACACGATGGAATGAGAAAACGTATTTACCAGCTGATCGTATCACGGTGGATTAAACTTCCCAAACTTTGAAAAGAATTCGAACGCCTGAATGAAAGTACGATTCTCACTTTTAGTGACAAGCTTTCTGTTGGAATTTTAGCCTCGAACAAAAATTAATTTATAGTTTACTTAGTAAGATATCTTCAGTTAAGATATCGGTTTACATTTCGCCGGCTCCGTCAGCGGGCAGCGACGGTGACGTAATCTATATACAGGGTGTCCCACAATTATTTTAACAGCCGAAAATGAGGGGTAGCTGAGGTCATTTGAAGTAACTTTTTCCTTTGCGAAAATGCAATCCGCGGCTTTGTTTACGAGTTATTAACGAAAAACACTGGCCAATGAGAGGTGACGGTGCGAGAGAGAGGGTCCGCGAGAGAGTCCGCAGCACGAGGCTCTGACAGAAGGTCGGGACGGACTCGAGCCGCGATCGAAGTATTGAACAAGTCACAAGGCGAGAACTTTACGGATTTTTTTTACTACATAACAGTGATATTTTTAAGAAAAACGCTGTTCACCTTTACTTTAGAACGTCTGAAGAATATTTACTAATTTTTCGGACCCGAAATAATATGAAGTTTAACCGTGACAGCTGTTTTAATTTTCTGGTGTGCATGACACCTCGTGTGTACCATATGAAATTTTTATGCAAGGTGTACAGTGAAGATTAACGAATGATTTGCAAAGCTGATTTATTAATAAATAAGGGACGTAAAGGATTTGTTTATTAGAGAGATATGAAAAATATTATCAGTAAGAAACTCACCCATTTAGTTCAGGATGCATTTGCTGGCTGAAATTCATGATGTCGAAGGGCACTGACCTTGTACAACGTACAGCTGATCTTTCACTGCACTGTCACTAAACACTGATCACTTAATTAATCACTGATAATCCGAATCACTTGTGGATATTTAAGAAAGATCACTGAGACTCGTTCGCGGATAATCGTTTATTCGACGCGTTCGTTCGGAAGTCGACGTTTCACTGCCAAAAAGTCGAGGCCTCGACCGTGGGCCCTTGTCGTTCGTCTTTCGGCCGTCCGAGGAAATAACACCCGATACTATTTTCTTCAAAGCGCAGGGTACCGCCAAATGAAATAAACAAGATATGCCGAGACGTAAACTGTGTCCGACCCGCTGTCACCCTGCGCTCTTAGAACGTAATTAATGGCCGTGCGAAGAAAATGGTATCGAGTGTCATTTCCTCGGACGGCCGAACGAAGAACAACAAGGACCCACAGTCAAGGCCTGAATTTTTCGGCAGTGAAACGTCGACTTCCGAACGAACGCGTCGAATAAACGATTATCCGCGAACGAGTCTCAGTGATCTTTCTTAAATATCCACAAGTGATTCGGATTATCAGTGATTAAATAACTGATCAGTGTTTGGTGACAGTGCAGTGTAAGTGAACTTCGCAAATAACCATACCAGAGGTTCCACCGACAGTATCCCTCGAATGTTGCGGTCATCGACCTGGGATCAGCTGTTCGTTGTACGAGGTCAGTACATACGAGTCAGCAAATGCATCCTCAACTAAATGGGTGAGTTTCTTATCGATAATATTTTTCATATTTCTCTAAAAAACAAATCCTTTACGTACCTTAACGCGATTATTTATTATTAAATCAGCTTTGCGAATCATTCGTTGAATTCTGTTCGTACACGGAATTATTTAAATTAAAATATCATTTACGAACTTTGTTAATCTTCACTGTACACCTTGCATAAAAATTTCATATGGTACACATAAGGTGTCATGCACACCAGAAAATTAAAACGACTGTCACGGTTAAACTACATATTATTTCGAGTCCGAAAAATTAGTGAATATTCTTCAGACGTTCTAAAGTAAAGGTGAACAGCGTTTTTCTTAAAAATATCACTGTTATGTAGTTTAAAAAATCCGGAAAGTTCTCGCTTCGTGACTTGTTCAATACTTCGAACGCGGCTCGAGTCCGTCCCGACCTTCTGTCAAAGCCTCGTGCTGCGGACTCTCTCGCGGACCCTCTCTCTCGCACCGTCACCTCTCATTGGCCAGTGTTTTTCGTTAATAACTCGTAAACAAAGCCGCGGATTGCATTTTCGCAAAGGAAAAAGTTACTTCAAATGACCTCAGCTACCCCTCATTTACGGCTGTTAAAATAATTGTGGGACACCCTGTATATTAGATGCCGCGATACATCATCGCCGGTACCTTTTGATGTACTTCGTGCCCTGACCGTCACGTATACAATGTAAGACGCGACAAATAAAACGTCTCTGATTGGTGGACACGACGAACCCAAAAAGAGTATAACAGAAGCGTTTCTTCTTACCGGACTCTCAGTAGAGTTTGATCGCTCGATCGGTTTCGCTCATATACCTTCTCTCAATAAAGGAATAAAATAAAGTTCTTTTAAGCAAAGTATATTAGAATCATATTCATTTCCATTCCATAATCCCAATACTTTCCAATGACTTAATACGTTTCGAATAGATGAACTTAAAGTTCTCCGACACGAGCTCTACAGCTTAGCGTTCTCCTCCGGCTCTCTATGAGGTATTTGAGTTTCCTTCCCACATTCTATCTGCGTTAGTTCCCGTGCTCTGTCTCCATAGATGTCAGTGTAGCGGTGCGCGTCCCATGAAATACAATGAAATGTGCGAAGGGGAGCGTAACCGCGCATTGTTCTCAATGAACGTAGCGATCGCGGCCCTTATATCGTATCAGGGAATCGCTTTTTCTATTCGCGAGAATGCCTAACTTGTGCAAACAAATCTCGAACTTTTTGGCATTGTACAGCTTTGTTAGTTAAGTTTAGCCCTAGATTTACGGAGCACTAAATACAGCTATTTTATACAAGTAGCAATAAGACATTTATTCTGACTTTTAATCAGTGTTTATTGTAATATTTGTCCCAAGTAACATGTATGGAATAAATAACTCATATATATATATATATTTTTTTTAAAATAAAAATTTTTTAATTTACGATTAATATATATATATATATATATATATATATATATATATATATATATATATATATTGTACATATACATGTATCTTCGCAATCTGAATAATCGTAAATTAAAAAATTTATAGTCATCGCGGAACATACAGGTGACGGAAATAGTAGTTTCAGTTGTACACAATCACATTAAACAACACCTAATCTTCGCGAGGTTCTTTGGCTCTGCACAACAGAATGCAGCGATACCACAAAACCAGGTCGCAGCAAGTAAAGCGAGATTAATTGGGATTGTTTAAATCCATCACCAAAGGGATGAAAAATACGGTAACAGTATAACTCAGCAAGTTTGATCAGCTTGAAACGTGCTGTCACTATCCTAGTCAGCAAGGTAAAATTCACGGTAAAAGATTTACAACATCCGACAAGCAACATCCTGATTCCATGAATATCTTTTATTAACGTTGGAAAGGCGGAGATTTTTGACAAAAATATAACGTAGTATTTTATGTACCGACTTTCAGTCAACATACTTTTTAAGATACTCCTCTCAGGCACGTTCGTTCTTCTATAGACTTAGAAACTTATGCATTTTTGACCAAAATGACGGAATCAAATACAAAACTGAGAAATAAGAAGAAGATTGAAAAAACGATTAAAATTGAAAAGACGTAAGATACTCTGACTTAAGTACCTTACAATTAACTCGGACAATTTTTATTTTGCCCAAAAATCCACAGCATTTGATCCCAATTCAATGACAATTGTTTCTATCAATATAGCAGAAACAGTCAAATCAATAATAAATTAATTACAAACAAAGTATCTTTATTTTTGATTCAAGAACGGGATCAATTATCATTCCTCGTCTTCAGTAGATTTCAATATTTTTTCTTCACATGCGCCACGAATTTCGTCAACTAATTTCAATGTCATAAAAAATTATAGATTCGTTGTTGACTTATATCTAGAGGTTGATATTAATTTACGATCGCACGAATGATATTGATACAAAGAATTCGGGTCAATACATATAGTTAAGAACAGATGATGTTACTCGAGAACGGTGGATCCAGCTTGATAAAAACCAGCAGGAGCAGCACAGTTTTGTTACCCGACGCGGTGGAAAATGATTTCAGCGTAGACCGGGCGGCTTGGATGAGATTAAACAGTCGCAACAGACTCCCACGGCGGCAAAGTTCAATATGCCGAGCCGGTAACTCAATACTTATTGACACTCTCGAGCGTATCACCTCGAGACGAACGCTAAACGCAGTTTCCGCGGCGCGGCGTCGCGGCGCGTCGCGTCGGTGTCTATTCCCTCCTCGTATCCCCTGTATCGTATCAGACTAGAAACACAGGAAAAAGGGTAAAGAGGATAGTCGGCAGGATTGACTGGCATCAGTGAGAAAAAGGGAGGACAAGGTGGAAACAGAAAGAGAGAGAGAGAGAGAGAGAGAGAGAGAGGGGGGGGGAGGGAGAAAGTCAGCGCACACAAGTGCGCGTGTAACGCTGCTTCACTGTTTACACGCATTCCGTTCACCATTGATCCTCTTTGGGCTAGGCCGGGGTAGTTCGGTCCCCGTTCCCATCGCTCTTGGGATTGTTTATAAGACTTCCGGTTGCTGCCGCGCTTTTCAAAGCTCACCCCACCGGATCTCTCTCTTTCTTTCGTTCCAACTTCTATTTCTCTCCTTCCTTCTCTGTCGCTCTTTTTCTCTTTCTCTCCCTCCCGTTCCTTGCCAGTTCTCTCGCTTGCTCGACCGTTTGGCACGATCCTGCCTGGCTCTGTCTCTCTCGGCGCAGTGACTCGATGCCAGACAACAAGGGAGATTGTATGTATTACCTCGGCTGTCTGCTGCACGCTTGCCCCGGCTCTTCCCAATCTACTTTCGAATCTCGCCACGACCGATACAAGGCACCCGACGCGGCCGTGGGCGCGCGGGTGCTCGCAATGCAATGCGATCAAATCGAACTCGTCTCTCTCTTTCTCTTGCTCTTTCTCCCTCTCTTGCTCTTGCTCTCTCTCCCTCTCTTGCTCTCTCTCTCTCTCTAGCTCCTTCTCTCCCTCTCTCTCTCTCTCTCTCCCCCTCTCCTGCTCTCTCTCTCTCTCTCTAGCTCTTTCTCTCCCCCCCTCTCTCTATCTCTCTAGCTCTTTCTTTCCCTCTCTCTCTCTTTAGCTCTTTCTCTCCCTCTCTTGCTCTTTCTCTCTTGCTCTCTTTCGCGAGTCTCTCTTTCTGTCTCTCTGTCTCTCTGTTTCTCTCTTTCTCCCCATCGCTCTGCCACCGTGTTCTGTCACGGGCTTGAAATCCGCCGCTACATACGGTACAGAACCAGCGTACATAGAACGAGCAGGGTACGTGCGGTATGTGCACGTGTACCGGCACATGGCCGCCACCACCGGTACCGCCGCGGAACCTCGCGCTACCCCAATCTCTCCCTTCCGCTGCCCTCACGTTAGTCGTTTAGTCGCGGCACCGAAACCTGTCCAGCAACCTGGAAAATTTGATGGAACGAGACGGCAAACGCCACCTACGCATGCCTGTTTCTCTTACTTGGCAATCGAGGTGGCTCGAGGGGATGTGCGGGGAGTGTTCGAAGACCGAGTTCTTTTACTGGTGATTCTATGATATAGTTTGTGGTTTAGTCGCGCGGCACCGAAACCTGGACCAGTAGGGTAGTAGAGCTGGTTACCGTGGGGTATTACATTACTGAGCCTTTTCTTTATTTTCAAGCATAATTAATTTTATATTTATCGTATAGGACTTATCATTCTTTTTAAATTCAATTCAATTAATTATTTACTTGTTAAAATTAAACATGTGGGAAATGAAGAACGAAACTTCTTAAAATAACACAGAAGTTATTTCAATTCGATGTTACTGATCGGCCTACATAACTTCAAATCTCAGATTAGCTCTGTCATATTTTCAAAGAGGAGATATGTAAGTATGAAATTTTGTTAAAGCAGTCATCTATATAATGTGAACCTTTAAATATCTTATTATTATATCAAATTTTTTTTATAAAATATAAAATTTATGAAAATTTGTCGAGGATTAAATTTTTATTCTCCATAGTTATTGAAGCTCGGTATCCAGGAAGAGAGCACAGTAATTGATGCACAGTATGCGGAAGGACAGCGCAGTAAATGAGACGCAGTATTCAAGGAGGGAGCACAGTAACTGATTTTTCTAGATCTTAGGCACACAGTAATTGACACCAGAACTGTTTTGTTCTTTCTTCTAATATTCAAAGGAGATTGAATGAGGAAATTTACATCGACGAAAGAAAGTTATTTGCAATAAATCGCTTTATTCAGATGCGCTTATTATTCCTCTCCAATTTGAAAAAAAAATTATTATTACTGCTTAAAAAATTTCGAATACGTTCTTTCGAAGCTACCTAATAAGCGTGCCAAGTCTGAAGCTTTAAAATTCAGCACTTATCTCCCAAAAATTGCCTTGTATAATCAGGAATATTCCTTAAATTCTTTTGTAAAAATCACCACTTGAACCTTTAAATGATCAGTGTGAAAGATACAGCCAATTGATCAGCCTTGCATAAATACCCAAAATTGTCTCCAACGTACAATAACATTATAGTCATTACAAATATAAATTTCTCTATGTTTCGAAAGGAACACGCACAGAATCATAGAAACAACTCGAAAAGTGCTTATTAACAAAAAGATCAAAAGCAACGATAGCCTATGAACATTACACAGCACAGCAGAACAGATTCACACGCAGAAACGATCGTTCCCGCGAGCGATGGAGCAGATAGTCTTTCCACGGTGCAGGAAGTAAAACTCACGGCCACGTCACGGTAGTACCGGAATTCGGGGTGGCGAGGAGAGCCTAACGAACGTATACTTTCGCCCCTTGTACTTTGTTAGCCTGGTTTCACGGTTTCTTCCGGTAGCCGGCGCGGAGAGAAAGCAATGCGCGGTACTGACCCTTCGAGCCGAAACCCAATTCAGTTCTGGACCGCAGTTATCCGATTATCGCTATATACTTAACCTGTAGGGGGCTTCTTGGTGTGTGGTTGCGGTGAATGGTGGTGGTGGTGGTAGTGGCGGCCGTGATAGGGGCGAGCTGGGGGTGTTGGTATTCCGGTGCTTGAAGCCGGGATACCTACATCCCGCGAAAGGAAGCGAGCGATTAATCACGTTTTACTAGACTTCGAGCCGAGCCAACCAATTTGGCCGGAAAGGTCGTTGTTTTCAGATAAGAAAGCTGGAGAAAGATGGAGCACGAGAAGGAGCCGCCACGGAGCAGCGGAACAATCGACGAGTCCGACGGGTGATCCGGAGTATGGACAAACAATCTTATCTGCCGGCCGGGAGATAGGACTCTCAATTTCTACTCTCTCTCTCTCTCTCTCTCTCTCTCTCTCTCTCTGTCTCTCTCTCTCTCTCTCTCTCTATCTCTCGCTTTCTCTATCTCTCGCTTTCTCTCGCTCTCTTTCTCTCTCTTTTCTCTCCCCTCTTTCCCTGCCCCTGCCTTTCTTCTCTGTTCACATACCGATGCATCGAACTCGACGCGCTCCTTTCCTTCGCCAGTTCGCTGGCCGTCGCTATTCCCTTTCTATTCCCGTTACAGCTGAGGCTCAAATCTCTACTCTGCCCCAATGGACCTTGTTCTCTTCGATGTCCAGGCGAGAGATACATCCATTTTTCCGCGTGAGTACGCCTTATCGGCTGCGGGTGACGCTCGCCGATAAATATTAGCTTGCCGCGAAAGTGTCGAACGGTTCTCATACCGGAAAGAATATACGTGACTGGGGTTTCAAAGTATCGAGCTTGGATCATCTTGTTCGTTGATTCGCTTTATTTAGAAGATCGTCGAACGGTATTTGATAGTCGTGCAATTAAGCTCTTAACCCGTTGGCCCTTCTGTGGGTGACGGAATTCGTTGCGCAGATTCGCAAATTAATTTTCACGCTGATCTCTTCTCGATTTTATTAGCTCTTCAATTTTAATTTGATTAAATCAAACACTTCAACTGCATGCAATGCAGTCTAGTTTAATGCATTTTATGCATTTATGGGAAAAGTGAGTTGGTATAATTAAAAACAATGAAAATATTAAAAGAAACTAAGAACCTTGATGTATTAATTTAACGCATTATTAACGAAAGAAAACAACTCATGCTTCGCTTTTGTTACGCAGATAATTATTATTTTACATAAAAATTCACAGTGCAGTGATTAATATGATGGATCAGTTTTGAACGTTAATATAATTGTACTCGATGTTAAATAAAATACACTATTGCTTCTATCTAATATTTAACATATTTTCTGCTTAATAATTAGCCTAACATAATATAACGTATATTAATTAAATACATTAGCTTCATTAGAACTGTAAATTGTTCACGCTATTCCACTCCGAAACTGCTTACACTTTCCATTGTGATAGCCTACTATTGATTACATTTCATTGTATATTTGTTTATAAGTAGAGTAACAAGATTGCATTTACTCTATCCACTATAATGATTCTGGTAAGTATTTAAAAATTGCTAGGTGATCGAAGAGACACTTGGGTAAGTGAACCAATAGTAGTAGCAGCATTCCTTCATAACGTCTGTCTTCGCCGAATTTGTTGTACAGTTCCAGTGGAACTTGTTCGACGTAAATACCCTTGTTTGCGTTCAGTGTTGGCAGATGAACATTGCATTTAGTCGAAGTACTTGCACAACAGTAATTTGTGGATTTAGTCGACCATAAATTCAACAGTCCTAACACTGATTGCAATATGATGTTTACATAAGATGCTCGATATTAGATATAGTATGTATAGATGTAGCAGAATTATGAATTAATCTGTAGCCGGCCCATGTTTGGGGACATATTCATAAAGCACAAGACGGGAGCCTTGGCTTGGATTTAATTGTAATTTTAGCGGTATCTGTTCATCGAAGTTTATTACACCGCGGTGCGCATGAGAAGATTCTGTAGGCTGAAATTATGTACTGTTTAAGCGGTAATCAAATTCAGATTAGAAGCTTGATATTAATACACATCTTACCACAGACGTTGCTGGAAAAGCAACATATTGCCTTTATGTGCTATGAAACCAACATGGATTCCAGTTTCATAATTTGGAAAATCCTACTGTCACAGCGTAAACACTAATGTGAAAGAAAATCGAACTCGAAAAGATCGTGTACAATTAAATTAAATGTTCTGACAGGAATAATGCGAGAAAGAATTAAAGTAACGTCAACAGATCTCTCAATTCAAAATAAATGATAACCCAGCTTTTAACTGTAACGGCAAGCAACGCTCGCAAAAATTTTGAGAAAAAGAACAATACTCTTAATCGATACAGTCCCATCTTGGAGCAATTTGCAGAGGAACGTAAACTCGTTAGTTGCAAATTGTCTGCTCGGGAAAAGGTGAAACGATACCACGATAAAAATTGTTATTAAACGTCGTGTATTGTAGCTGATATCCGACACGTTCTGATCCCCGTGAAAATTTCCGTATCTCAGCGAACCCGCAACACACTTTGCACCATCATAAAACGTTCTCGACACGCGTTGTAACTAAATCCGCCCTAACTCTATTCGAGAACGGGTCTGGCCGTGAGCCAATGAGCCGGTAGCCGGTGACAAAACTTATTCAATTATTTTTCTATCAACCTGGCCTGGTGCTCCGCCGCGTATCCGTGATGTGAACAGGTAAGAGATAGTTAACGCGAACTTGTTTAATTATTTCTGTAACGCTGGTTTACCGTGCGCTTAACAGAGGCACGTAGCCCTTGAGAACAAAAATATTTTGATGAATTATTGGCTTACTTGTTTTACTTGTTTGCAACAGTGTGACCTGTTTTGAAGTATTGTTGGGTTTGAAGGATCAAATGTTATGATAAACGAAAAGTTCTCTAAGGGGTTTTTGCTATTTCATTTCAAATCTAAGTATAATATAAGACCTACCTAATGAGCTACATGCATAATACCATGACCTTCACGTGGTCTTGAATTACAACAAATTTAGACACCGATAATCTTAAAATCGCGAAAAATATGACCGAAAATCCAAACCAAGTCACATCTAATTTAATTCAATTTTTAGTAACAATGTGGCAAAAGTAATGAATGTTTGCACATATTAAAATCGTCGTTAACACGGGACCAGTGCAAAAATGTGACTTGATAAGTCTGGTGGGATATTACATACATCAATCAATTTCGTCAAGAAAATAATGCAAAAAGTAATTTTAATAAGGAAGCATTTAATTCAAATAATACATTTGTCAATAATGTTATAAAAAGTACAAGGCTATGCGTTATATTATTATTAGTATTAGTATTAGTATTAGTATTAGTATATTAGTATTATTATATTAGTATTATTATATTAGTATTATTATATTAGTATTAGTATATTAGTATTAGTATATTAGTATTAGTATTAGTATTAGTATTAGTATTAGTATTAGTATTAGTATTAGTATTAGTATTAGTATTAGTATTAGTATTAGTATTAGTATTAGTATTAGTATTAGTATTAGTATTAGTATTAGTATTAGTATTAGTATTAGTATTAGTATTAGTATTAGTATATTAGTATTATTATCATCGTCATTCTGTTTAAATCCAGCTAATAATTTGAAAATAAAAATTGCTGCCGGGTTAATTTAGATCTCGAGAAGAATATTTACTCGCCTCGAATCCATTTTCTTGACTCATATAGAAAATTCGGACGATAGGAGATTAACGACACAAAGGTACAAACTGGTCGACAGCAGGAACGTGGTTCGCTAAGGCTATTCACCTGACTGCGCTCTGAGCTACGTAGAAGGCGAACCCTTGATATGATGATCCCAAAACTAAATAACCAACAGAAGTCTGGTTTTGCTAAGAGAGCGAGAGAGAGAGGAAGAGAGGTGGAGAGGTAAAGGCACTCGATTCGAGTTCCACGCAATTCACCCGGATCCGCTGCGGAATTCCCGTGGAAAGAGGACCCGAAGGACACGGCCGCGAGATTCTCGGGCAGGTCCTCTACGTCTCCGTGAAGAGATGAAGGTTCGAGTCCCCGGAAACGGTAAATTAATTCGCGAACGACAACTCCAGTCGCCGCGCCGGTTCTACTCGCTTTCACCGTCTAAACATCAGGGCCAGAAGTTGACCGTATCCGAGCGTATCCGAGGGTATCTGCCGGTAGCCGGCATGGCACCCGGCAGCACCCGCCATATCCGGCGTATCCTCCCTGGAACACGTATTTGGCACCGTTTCTCCGTTGCCGCATCTGCATCGGACGTCAACGTACAACGGATCTTCCTATAGCAAACTGTGTCGATCGCAATCCGCGAACTGCGATGCGAACTGATATCCAATTCCCCGGGCCCCGGCGATCTGCGAAATTAGGGAGCTAACTGCTTTCGCAAGGGGGCAAGGGGTGGCCTGTTCGCCGATTGCTTTCCAATTTCGAGGCATACACGCGAGAAATGTTTGATGACCGAGCGCCGACGCGCCGCGAGGTTTCGCCTGCATATTTCAAACGATCTATCCGATTTTATATGAACATCCTAGCAATTATTCCGATTGCGGAGGTTTGCGTGGATCGCGGCCTATGGATAAAGTCGGCGTTGCTTAGCGTCACTCGATTATGACAGCCAATATAATGTTTACGCAGAGTGATCTGTTCGATGAGCATACTTCAGCGAACGAACGTTTACCGTATTATGCGAACGAGTAACGTTTAGCCTTCTCGCGACCAAGACAGGGTGGTTCTATTGTACAAGCTGGTTCACCATTTCGATTTGAATTACTGTTGTTATTGTTAGCGAAAACAGACTCACTAGAATGATTAATAGTTGTTAATAGTTGTTTTATCTTAATATTCTTTGCAAAAAAGTATCAACCGATTCATGTCAACGAAAGGATTAATTTAATAGATAATCTTTTTTACTTATGTTTTAATTACAGAAAGATTTTACAAAATAATGAATATTTATTAATTTTAATAAAAGAATATTAAACGCGTGTGTAAAAGTCGAGCATAAACTTAAAGTAAAAAAGATTGTCTGTGTTCCGTCGAAAGTACCGAAGATTTTTATCAATTGCTGTGACTAATAGAAAATATACTTTTTCTTAAACAAAGTCTGCGGTGATTTCCTATAAGAAATAACAGCAAAGACTTCTTGAAGCTTCTAAAATAAATACTCATTTCTTGAGGTTTTCCAATTAATTGACAGCAAAAGTTCGGCAAAGCTGCGGTGGAAGTTTCTCTTTGCATCGCGTTGCGGCTACAAATTGGAGGCTCGCTCGCAAAGCATTCATTTAACGTTCGAAGAGGGAGCAATCGAATCGAAATTTCTCATAAAAGATCTCCGGAGAGTAACGCGCCACTATTTCGCCCAACACAAAGCTTGAAAGCTTAAAATCACAGATATCGATTCCAATGAAAAAGGCACTCACACGCTGGCACGTATGCGTGGACAATTTTAATAATCTGTACGGACAAAAGACCTTTGTCTTTTATCGAGTAGACTGCATAATTCCTGCAGGTTGTCGATGAAACGTAAATATGGATGAATATAGCAATCCGTAGTGAATAAAAGTGTAGAATTACGATTAGTTCGATTGTTTGTACTGGATGACGTTGCCCATTGTGCTTTCCACAAAGGGAGCAATTGTCGTGTTTCTATCTGCTCTCTATTCTTTGAAATATTAAACGGAACTGGCTGCCTACGTTCTATACACCGAAAGATCAGACTTTCTAGTTTTGATTTATATGGCTGTATCTGATTTGCGCGAACTTCGTTCAAACATGTTCAGTATTCTTTAATACTATTATATAATTTAAATTACACAAAAATATTCGTTACCGAACGTGAACACAATTTAACAAACAAATAAATTTATAATACTCGAGCACGAGAGAATTTTTTAATTACGTTAACAATGCAATAAAGTTTGCGCAAAGAAACTTTTTCTAATTTTCTCTCTTTTTCGCGAAGCAATTAAAATCGTAAACACCGCTGCTAGCTAAAAATTGTCTACGCGAGCCAATTCGAAATTCGCAAAAATTATAATTACCTCATGCGTTATTAGTTGTTCGCGGACTACGCTCACAAAAGTTAATTTTCATTATTTTCAGCGTGAAATTTAATCATCTATTGCAGGAGTTCGTATAAATGGTTAAATATTCACAACTGATAAACAACGTTCGCCTTCAATTCATATGAACAGAATATTGTCACTGTTGACTTGATTCATTTCGAAATATAAATTCCGAAATCGAACCGATATTCTGAAGCAAGAAATTTCGATAAAATTCACAGAATGCGTATCAGTTACCGGGATCTACAAAACGCGTGTTTCAAACGTTCGTTATCGGATAAAATGTTAAAAAAAAACGTGAATTTATCTTTCTCGTCGTTTCAAGTAATGATAAAATTAGAAAGATGTATTTTAGCCATTGTCCAGTAGACCGCAGACCTTTTAACATCTAAAAAAGCAATTCAAGTCGTTGGTTTTCAAGTCGTCTGGTTGTCAAAAAGTTATTGCGTTTTAAAAGACATGCGAATACTTTAATAAAATCTCGGAACGTTAAGGAGGAATTAATTCGATTCTACTCACCAATTGGCACGTTGACAGCAAAGAGAAAGAGAAGGGCGCGTTGGCAGAGCATTGTGCACTGCATGGGAAACGCGATGAATCGTCCGTCGATGGAACCAGCTACTCCTTTTATCTACTTAACCCTGTCATCTTCCGCGGGAACGTCGGTTTCCGGTCTCCTGACGCATAGCATGCCTGAAACACCGTTAAAAAAAGGCAATAACCGGTTAATCGTTGTTCACGGTGTGCTCGTAGACGACGAAGTCGCCGTCGAACGGCCTCCGGCGTGGGTTGGGAACAAGGCTAGGGGTTGTTTGGAGCGAAAGGACAGAAGGATGCCGCTTCTCTTGTCACCGGGTCCGGTTTATCGGCCGTTTCCACCGAGCGAACTTTCGACTCGCGCGCGCCCCTGCATCGCAAAACTGACTACCCTACCACTTCTGCTATCGTTATCTGGGACGAGGCTGACGTTCCTCCTCGTTGACGTTCGACCGTGTTCTCCAGAACTTGCCTAATAGGCCGGTCAAAGGCGAACTACGGATGCCGCGTATACTCGGGGAAGGGGACAGATGTACCGGTGCGGGTCCCTCCGCATTTACATTCTGTTAACCGGCTGTTTTAAACACTGTCCAATCTCGCTCCCGAATCGATCCTTTCTTTTTTCCTCCGCCGGGGATTAACACTAGAAACGATTCGGTATCTGGTATCGGTGCTCCCAAAGTTCCCGACATTCTGCTGCGATTTTCTCGTTTATTCGCGTCAACCCTTAACTCTTGCCTATACATATAACCGGGTTCGTTCTTTTAGCAATATTTAGTCGATCTTGGCAAAATATCGCAAAACCGCATCGGATTATATTGGGATATTGGATTAAATATTATAAATGGACTGTGGATATTTATGCAAGATAAATATTGCCCGCATCAATTGCAAGAAATGGAAACGAAATAGCGAGTCCTTGCTATCAATAATAATTTTAGTCGACTCAGAATAACATGCGAACGTTTCATCGTTCTTTTAATCTTTCTAGTATTTTGAATTATAAATAGTCAACTTTCCCATAAGTGCATAGAATCTGCAGTCTGAGCTGCAAATATTGTGGGCATTAACCAGTAACCTCGAAAACTCGTAGTACCGAAACAATTTATGTAATGTGATGAACAAATGAAAAAGAATATATAATGCCTTCTGACTACTCTTCTAAATTTGTTCTCAAGAATTGACAAATTATTCCGACACGTAATTATATGGATCACGCGGTTTTAATGCTAGATTTATGGGAACCACCGACATGAATCTTCGGTTCAGCTCTTTACAAACCAAAGTGTTTCCTCTCTTTTGTTTCTGAGTTTGTTAGAACTAGTCCGCGGATCTTCGTGCAGAAAGAATCAATTAGAAGCTTCATTTTCTATTTAATTATTTTAGTAGACCACAAGTAACGCCTTAAATGCTTTTAATCTTCCTACTGTTTCGAACCGCAGCTAGGCACGCATCTTTGTCACGAATGCATAAAATCCGCGATCCACTCACGAAACAACGGTCAAAAATTAAAAATAACGTCGAGCATTATTAAGAGCGGGCTTTATCGCGGGTATAAACGTCAGACAAACGCCGGTTTATCGTTCCGTACGATAATTTTCCACGGCGGATACGCGCGCGGCTATCCGTTGCGACGCACTGCGCCCGATAAAACGAAAAGCTGTAACGCCCGAGTATTATTGAAATGATTGTGCAGTAAACGGTAGGTATGTATATGGTCACAGCCCGCTTCTGCTTGTTGCGGAACGCCGTTCCGACCGCGTATTACAAAATTGTTAATTTTCCGAGCCAGTCGGGGCGAGTATGCTCGCTTATGCTCGCGTTCCACGTGGTGCGCACCATTGATCAGATTCGGACATTCGGCCCTTTCCTGCCCGGCACGGTCGAATCTGCGATAAAGTATTTACAGTGATAATCCATCGGGCGTAGAGAGTCTAAACATCGCGCGCGTCGTTAAATCTCGATCCGTTGATCGATATCGTTGACGGACGCGGCGGTAAATTATTAATCGCCGCCGCGCGGCGATCGCTTTAGCATGGGTCTCGGCTCTCGACGCGAACGGCACAATGGCCGCGGGCCGAGCTTTCGCCGACCGAGCGAGACGTCGAGTGCCGAAGAAATGAAAGGCATTGTTTGTTATCGGACAATTCGATATAGAAAGCTGAAACGTACATTTTTGTGCTGCTCGACTCGCGCCGCCCATTCCGCTTCGCTTCTTGTCGCTTCGCACGTTTGTTCCATTCTGTTCCACGGTGTTTTAACGACGATAATGGAATTACGGGTTCATGGCGAGCCAAAAGTGGATCGGAAAATATGCTGTCTTTGCTGGTCGATTATGCGACTGATATTTTCTGGGGGATATTAACCTCGCTAAATACGATTTCCTTGCTCTCATTTTGGCATCGATTTGACACAGTTTCATAGATCGTTCTATTAATTCCGAGCAACGTGAATAATCTCCGTCGAAACTTCGCTTCGCCTTAGATTTTCATTCCCGATTATTTTAAATATCAATGACAAAAAAGATAGAATTTCATTCGATATTTTCGTCACAAGCCTGTGGCCGGATTTTATAATCCAATAATATTTGATCATTGTGAATTAAAAATACGGCAAAAATGTGTCGAATTATTTGCGCGATCTTCGAAAGCATCTTTCTCATTTATTCCGAAAATCTCAGAAAAATATTTGTACACGCATGTGCACCTTAAATGCGCAGGTTCCGTTTTCTTAGAAAAGAGTGTTAACCCTTTCGGTACGAGCGCGCTGTCCGCCGTGACACTCCCATTGTTCGGGGTGCCGCGTCGAAAATGCGCACATAACGCAGGTTCAGTCCACTTTTGTACGAAGATTTTCTTAAGCGTTAAGTGATGACTGTGCTTAATCCGTTTTTAAATCTTTTGTTTCCTGTAAACAATCTGTGAAGGGCCTACAATATGTTAAAATCTATGAACAAGTTTCGAAGAAAAATGTAACCTGAAATTTTTTTAATCAATTCAGATCAAACGACAATTATACCTGCAGCTGCTTTTTCGGAATCCTTGTAAGAAAAGATTTTATCCGTTTGGGTCCCATAGATTATTCAGAAAACACGGTCGAAAAATGCGCGATAGCGCTGCTTGGGACTCAAACGGTCGTTAGAATAATTTCTAATATGTCAGAAATATGGCTCACACGGATGCAAGATGTATTCGGCACTCGTCCATTTTGGTCATCGGATGGATGCTGGATATATCCGGCGCTCGTACCGAAAGGGTTAAAGCTGTGTTCAAGAAATAATAATTCCACATCTTACCAAATAAGGGACGTAAACAAGTGGCTCTAGAAAATTACGCTGTTTATTGCACACTTACAGAATCGCTTCATTAATTCAGTGATTTAGGCTAGAGAAGAAAAACGGCTCGGGCAGTGTTTAGGCCTCCTGAGTTGCACTTCCGCAGCTGGTTCGCACGATCGCTTTAACGACGGAATATTTTCTAAAAGCGTAAATTAGCACGCCGACTTTCCCGACACTTCGCGCGATTTATGCGAACAAATTCGTAAGCCGGTCTCGGCATAAAAATTACAACGGTATACACTGAACGTAAGTCGCTTCAAACAAGTTTCTCGCGCGGGCGCGACGGTAGATTACGCAATTCGTAAAACGGGCACGAAGGGAAAAATGTAGTTAAATATAAAACGCAAAGCGCGACGCGTGTTGTACATAACCGGCGGCGGTTGCTCGTTGTGCCCGGTGAAATTATTTAAATTGTAGCGTACGCTCTAACTACAAATAAATTACGCGGTGAAATGTGTCGCGTGTCGACAAATATAATACATCGTGAAACGCGATAACTCCCGTGCACATCGGATGTTTTGTAATGCGGAATGAAAAAGGGCGGGGCCTTGACACATTGCGTTATTTCATTATTTATTAATCTTAGCTACTTATCTTATGGTTTCGGAAGGAAAATATTCTCAGATCTTGAGTCCGCCGATGACACAGTTTTATTGAAATTATTAAATTGCAAAAGTAAAATATTGACACAAATCTCTATTTTCTTGTATACAAATTTTTACACACAACTTGCTCATGCACTTATATACTATATTAATAAAAATAATCCTATATATACAGAGTCAGCGAATATGAACATCGAAAAAAATTGTATTTTTGAAGCACTGTTTAAGCAGATAATTTGTTGAGGAGTTATTTAATGTGATTACATTTGCCTATCGAAAACACACGTTTGAAAAAATAATTCTACACCCTCTAGATCCCGAGATATCTAAAAAATACGGATTTTACTCTCAACTGTTTGCGAAAAAAATACGCGCCAAATATTTTTCATCAAACTATATTATACTAAAATTTCATTAAAATCTCCTTTTACATATTAGTATTGTTATTCGTAGATATTAATGACCGTTTTTATATTAATTAACACATATTATTAATATATATGTATATTAATTCATATATATTATTGTTGCGACGGCAACACCGAAGGTCGAACGTCCCTGGCCATCCCTTGAGCAATTAAGCGATATACCTGCGACACTAAAAAATGCACCCAAACGAAAATACCCTTCGACCCGACGAACGGACAACACGACTCATAAATTCCATATTTCACAAAACGGAAAAATTACAACCCGAACTTTCGAACAGTTTCCCACTCCTCAAGTTCCTTCCGACACACCCATCTCCAATCAAAAACGCTTCATTTCCTCCACCAAAACCCACCATACACCAATCAACAAAAAAACCGAGGCGACAAGCGAAAAGGCACCTAGAACGTTAGACAGAATTGTCAGAACCACCAGAACTGTCAGAACGGTCAGAACTCGTAGAACTCTAAGAACGCAGATAACGCATCGCCAAGACCATAGCTGTAATATTATTAAAGTGTACGTAAAGGCAACCAGCGACTTCATTAAACTTAATTCCATTTGAAAACAACGCGCACATACAATTATTATAAAAATTTATATTGATTAATTTTTTATATAGACGATTTCAAAATATAAAAAGCACAAAAACGGAACTCACAACCTACCATATAATTCAAGACAATTTAACCTTGACATTAGTTTAAATAAGTTTCATTTCGTAGTATAGCCTGTTGTAACTGATTGTAAAGAGTTTCGACTGAATTTGGTTGATAATCCTTTTTGATTATCATGTCTGCACTTTCGACGTAGTTGCCAGATTTTGTCGCGAATCAAGTGCCGGTGTTGGTTGACACAAGAAAATTTTAATGTTTCGGATTACAAAGCGGAAGACCGATCGTTTGATCTATTATCTTGGATGAAAATTGAGAGGCACTAGGCCGTAAGGATCGAGTCACCCTGTAATTGACAGGAGATCAAGGCTGCCAGGCGAAATACCGTTTTCGAAAATTCACTTTTATCCTCGGTGCGCGCACCCTGTTATAGTCAACGTAAATTACATTATTAATCAAATTACGTTATAATACGATACTCTCTGGATGTCGCAGTGAACTGCGAACAGTTGAAAATATTTGTAGATCAAACTTCGCGAGGATATTTTCATTCTGCTCTCAGAAGTCCTAGGTTTGATGCTACTACAAGCTTTGAGTCCACTTGTTTCTGTACAACTAGATTCCATCCCGGCTTTTCGCACTAATTCGCCTCTCATTCGCCTTTCATTGTTATCGAGTATCGACTCGCCATAGTTCTCGGCCAATTACCTGACGATTTCAGGAAGCCTCTAGATTGATCGACTTATTTTGACGTTCTAATTGGCCTAAATTCCATCGCTTCCGCAAACGTCATTTCCTCTATATTTTTAACTCGACGAATCTCTATGGACCTTCCAGATTCATAGTTCTATGATTTGTTTCCACATAAATGATCCCTCGCACTCATTAGTTACAAAATACAAAGCATTCTTCTGATTCAACACATTTGATAAAAATTCGATATTGTCACTAACAGCTTTAGGAATGCTCATTGCACATATATACTAAAAAAAAGAGCAATCCAATGATACAGATGTTCCATGAACATACCATCAAATCGTCATAAAATTGTGGATGACGATAACAGTTTTAAAATTGTTCCAAAATTGTTTCCAGCTAATTAAAGTATCTGTTTAACAATAATAAAAAAAACATGATCAGATTAATGTCAGCAATATACCATGAACGTTGCATTAAATCATAATGGAATTAAGCATGGCGAAGTCGCTGGTGTCTATTTCCTCAAAAAAAAAAGATCACTCGAGTGACATCGATATTTCGCGAATGCAGCATTAAAATCGTAAAAAAATTAAACGCGACGAGGATCCGTTAAAAATTTTGAACGCTCAATTGGCGAGATTGGCGAGCTGTACGCGAGTCCTCTGCGAGTCGAACTCCGCGTAAAATACGAAACACGGAACACGAAATGCTGCAGTTCGTTACCGACAAGGTAAAGCCGATCTATACCACAAACAGCAGAAGTAGCAACGGAAGCAGCGACCGGCGGCTGCTGCGGCAACGAATTGGCTCTTTCACGCAGACAGCCGAACAAAAAGAGTCGGACGGGGTTAACTCTAATTTACATTCGCGCGCACCTATGTACTCTGCATATTTACAATGCACGTGCGCGCATATACGGTACGTGCCAGAAGGTGTGCCGCGGGCGAATGAGAAAGTCTTGAGTTAACAGTCCGGACGATTTTCAAAGACAACTTTATCGCCGCGAGCCACGTTTTTCGTGAATGCGAGTACGAATTCGGAGTGCCCCGCGTATTTCCCGCATTTTGACTTGTTAGACTGCGGAATTTTATGCGAAGTAAAAATAGTCCGCATCAATCGCAGGGAACAGAAACCAAATAGCAGATCCGTTATTCCTTTAACCCTAGAAAGATAACCATATGACAACGTACGTAAAAGATAACCATACGCTTCAGAGGCGCATGCTTTTCTAAGGCGTCAATTTTATACTAACAATGGATATTTATTTAAGTTAATCTAGTCATTTTAAAGGTTTGGCATTATTGTAAAAATAAAATGCATCTATATTATATTTTTTTATATTTTAAGTAATTTTAAACTTAAATCACTAGACCTCTATGAAAAATTAACAAAAATCAACAGTCTTCGCAGGCGCCTCTGCGACGTAGGTTATCTTTCTCGGGTTAATCATTTGAGTAGATTAAAAATAATATATCGACGTTTCAAATTGTCTGCGATCTTTACACCATTTTAAATTGTAACTTTCCTATTTTGCCACATATGCGTAAAGTTCGTAGTCTAACGATCATTTATCAGTTCAAAACTTTTGCGAGAACCACTGAAATTGCTGCAATAAATATTTTCTTCTAATCAATATGAATGAAGTTTATACGAGAGGCTGGATTTCAAAGGATCGTTATAGATCATCGTAATCGTTCCTGTAATGCAAATTACGTCTAAGTTTAATCGATATAAGAATGCTACCGATACATTTATGCTATTAATAAATAAGTTATTCATAAGCTATTAATCAAAATGCGATTAATTCATACATGAGGAACAAAATTATTTTTCCAGATAAATATAAATCGTACGATCCTATCTATGTTGACTATGTTCTCTATTCGACTGTTTCATTTTTAAAAATCACACGAAATCAGAACAATTATTTATTATAAAGTCTTTCAATTTTGACAAGATATTAAATTATTTTTTACTTAGCAAACATTGCGTGTTTAAAATATCAATTTTAGTTCAGATAATGTACGAACTAATAAAGCATGCTAAATGTAAATTGCTATATTTTGTGTAGCAGTTGTTTTAACATAATGTTCGCGATACTCATCGACACCTTGCATCGTTATTAGGGATGAAACGATCACGGCGAGATTGCAAATTTAATTATTCCAGCAGCATACTAAAAAGAAATAGAGTAAACAGTACGCGTTCGATAGTTTCTCTGGAGCAACACAGGCCAGGCAACCTTATTAATTTAAAATTATCTTTCTTCCGGCGCCAAGGTTTCATTTTTTCCCAGTATGTTTTCTCTGCCTCGAAGCAGTCCGTAGAAGCGTGCCGCATTTACATAAATGTTATCTTTCAGACTTCAGTCTCCGGCGGAATGGTGTTACCCTGTTACCCGCGAAGAAGCGAGAATTGCATCGTTTACGAACCGAAAAATAGATAATAATACGTCAACGAGACCGTAAATCATTGCCAGACAGATTGCGTTGAAATATTTCTTCCACTTCTTCATCCCTCCAGACTTCCCCAAGAAAATTATTTATTTATATCGAAGTACGTTGAGAATCATGCAAATTTTACTGAAAGAAATTGAATGAGATTCGAAAAGTGAATTTAAGGTAAAATGGATTCAAAATTATCGATTTGGAATTGAAGGATATCCAATTTATTGAACTGCATCAGTAGATGATGCAATTATCATTACTTCGTTACTTCTTTAATAAATATAATCGATTTTGCACCGTTTAAGACATATTTTACAAGTTTTCAAAAAATCAATTATTTTATTAAATTAAAATTAATTCGATTAATTAAGATAACATATAAAAGTATACTTATTCAACTCTTGACTAGTATGCGTAGTATGGAGTCTCGAGTGACTCCTGCATTGTATTTCTATTTTATTTCTGGTAAAAATTTCATCATAAAATACAATGGCTCGTTTATGTAGAATTAGATTAACATTAGATTAATACAGCTTTCTACAATTTTTATTTTCTGTCTATCATTTTTTCCGGTCATTTCTGTGAAAATCGTTGCAACAATTAACGTTAAATTTTGATGAAGTATTTTGTAAATCAGCGATCACGATTCAACAATTTTCAAACATGTTTTTGAAACAAAAAATTGTTTTAAAATTTACACATATCGGATCTGCATGTATCAAAACACAATCTCTCTGAACTCGCACGGCATAATTAATAATTTCCAAAATATTTAAACATGCTAATGGTATTTATATAATTATGTAGCCATATTTCCATATGAAATATCGCTGCCAGTACGATATCTGAAAGTAGCACGGCGAGTTTCGATGCGCGTGCAATTGCAAAATCGCAGGCCACGCAATTACCGTCTACATAATCGGTCTAATGAGAGGCCTGTTAGTTGTCAAGACTGTAACGTCAGGTTTTCTTTCATTGTTGCCGGTGTGGCGGCGTGAAAGAACTCGGAGGTCCCGTTGAAGAAGCATCAGGACGATCCGCGGTGGCGTGTTGCATGTGTAATGAGGGCTTACGTGCTTAGATTAAACGCAGATTAAAGCGGAACTCGGATGGGCTTAGCGTGAGAGATCATTTGTCCGAGATAATTATTTTTCAGGCACCGGTGCTTACTTGCGAAGCACGTGGCTACCTCCCGGCGATTAATCAAGCAACAGAAAACTGTCGAACAAGTGTAAGAAAATTACACGGTCGACAATTACTTCCGGCCTCTACGGGACGAAGACCGATACCGGGATTAAAACTGCGCGAACCTACTTGTAATTTACATTTCACGCCATCGATCAGCTTATCCACCATTTAAGTATTCACATGGGTGTAATCATTCCACATAATGTGCTGCAATTAAGTGGGATGCTAGACGCTGTTTTCAAGCGTGTTTATAGAGTTTTTCTGCCAAAACGGACATCGATTTTTAAATGCGGAATATACGAATTTAAAGTCAGATGTTACTGGATCGAACAATATTATTTAACAGTTTATTTACCGTAAGCCTCAATTGATGGGTGCTCGATACTTCTCTTTCAAATAATAATTTCAATAGAAATTGTTACATTAATATCAATTTACATAATTTGATGGATTATGAATGAGATTATTGTAGTTTCTGAACATTTTTTAAAAAAATTATTAATAGTTGATCTTCGATTTAAAAAAAATAAAACAGAGCTAATTGAATGATTTTGAATTATAGTACGATGTCCAACTTAATTCGTAAAACAACAATTTGTCGTCTAAAACATAATCTGTTAATCTCTTTAAAAAAGTTACAATTTCGGAATAAATAATTAAACTTCCTCCAAACGTGGCGTAATTATTAAAAAATTCAATTAGTAGAATTTCTGCAGTTAAAGCGAGATTAATATTATTCAAACACATAAAAATCCATCTGAAACGATTAAATTAACCACGAAATCTATTGTGATATCAACAGAGCTTATTCGTTATGCAAGACAAACATTACATCTTCCCAGCCGAAGATAAAAGAGTATTTCCGTTGAAATATCATACGCGAGTACTCGCGAGGGTCTCGAAGGAGACACTTTGGCAAAGAACATTTTTACAATTTCCAGAACGGCAGGCCGACCAAAATAGCTGAAATATTCATCGCGAGCCATTGATCCTACACCGGGCACGCACTATAGCACGGTATCGTATGTACGCGTATAGTGTGTCAGACCAAACCGCGACACTATCACTTTTCCGATGATGACCGTTTGCGGCCGTGCAGGTATTTCGGTACAAGAGTAGGCGAAATTTACGTGAAAATAAATTTGAAACATTGCCTGAGCACCGCAGTTTCCAGATCGCTTTATTCGACGTGACCTGACGCCCGCATCATCGCTTCCCCCGTAGAAATAATAATCCTGGCCATGTGGAGTAATTCGCGCATTCGCCGGTTTCCTGTTCTACATGCATTATGTAAAAAATCTACCCGGAATTTCGCATTCCAAAGTTCCGCGGTGCATGTACCGAAACAATTTTATGTAACTAGGCACCACTGAACTCGGTCAGAGTTGGGCAAAAAGTAATCTGATTAATGGTTGGCGATTATAACTCGTTAATTATTTTAACTAATTTATAACGGATTATATTGTAATTTATATAACTCTCTAACTCTGACGCTCAGATTGCACAAAAAGATGAACAATTTGGGAAAAGGAGATAAAATTATTCGAGCCTTGCGGCTCGCTTTTATAGTTGTTGACAATCGGTAACTATAAAAACGAGCCGCAAGGCTCGAATAATCGTATCTCTTGTTTCCCCAAATTGTCTATACTTGTGCACAATCTGAGGGTCAATTAGGGAGAATTGACTAAAGTTGGGTCATAGACTATACCATCTTCAGTGTTTGAAAAATGTTTTGAACACTGGGAGAAGCGTTGGCAATATGCCTTGAATGGAATCTATTTTGATGGCGACAAAATAGATCGTAATGAACAAATATGTAATTTGTGTTTTACAATGTACCGTAATATAACGTAGCGTTCGCAAAGCGAAAAAAAGAGAGAGAGAGAGAAGAAGAAGAGAATCGAACTTCGGAAACGAATTAAAGCAGTCCGGGCAACGTGAGCATTTAGATAATGAAAAGCTTTTCATCCGAAGTCTCTTGTAATGTAAATGGACACTTAATTGAATAATCGAGAACAGGATTGAACGATGAAGAGAAATGAAAAAAGAATAATCCGCAATATCGCTTGCGAAAAATGGATTATCGCTTAGCAGACGTCCGAGTGATTTTTATTTCATCTTGTCAGACGGTGACCTATCGATTTCAATGTTCACCTGGTATCCTCCTCTTGAATAAACGTTGTTACATCCAGTCTGATGAAGGAACGAAAATATACGAAGCAGTATCGGCGTGAGCCGTTTATTATTCCACATGTGGATATTTTAATTGTTAATGGAAGAATATTTTAGGAAAGCTTCCTACAATTTTGCAGCATAATTTTGGAGTATAATTTTGGGGGTATTATCTATAGGGTTCCGTGAAAATACAACATCTCATTGAATACGCTGAGATAATTGTATTCAATTGTAGTTTGCTCTGCTAATTTCATTTTTAGCTACAATATCGCAAACATTGTTCTGTTGTTTCTCCTCCATAATCGGGGAGATTATGCATCGCGATCTCCAACTCTGACTTCACATATAAAGAATACGATCTCTTTAAATTTGTTAGTTCGTTGTTAATTTGCAAAGATTGATACTTCCTAGTTTCAAGTTACAAATATGTAAAAAGTTTGATCTATAAAGGATCATTTCTGATCTTACACGCAGATCTTTCTGCTACATCTTTTTCTATTATATATTTATAAATATTCTTCTACTGTAAATAATAATGTTTCAACAATATACCTAAATTGTTAGGAAATGTGAAAATTGAGCTTGTCATAAACGATCGAATTGGCATAAGCGTAGTTGCGACTGATACGGGGATGAGAAGAAAATAAAAAATCGCAAGGACGATGTCATTTTGAAATAGATCTTTTCGAACGAACTTATCCATGCCTCTAAACCGCCGTGAACTCCTTAAATAAAATTTGTCGAAACTGTATAAGCATCGAAAGAAGCGACGCGAATGTTTCGTAAAAAGCTTGCAAGCGTTATACGAAAATGATTAATAGATGAATGCTGTCTCCGGAGAGAAGCAATAGTCATGCATTACTCTCAAGAGAGCCATAAGCCCTCGGTTTTAGATTAACCGTCACGTAAAACCGAGACTTTAACAAATGCCTCTTAAAGAATACAGAGAGCTGACGCAGGTAAATCTACACCATAGACTCTACAGGGACGCGGATATGTACGAGACAGTTTTACAGCTTTGGACACGTTCCTCATGCTGTCCCGTAACACTACAATTAAAACGAAATGAGAAAGCCACCGAGTGTTGCCTGCGCGATCCCGACGCTTTCGTTGCTGTAAAACCGTTTCAAAATAATAGAATTTTACTTCAAATATAGCGCAATGGAATTAGAACGTTCCACTGCGTTTCGAGCGAATTTTTAACCTTCAACGGAAACTTGAATCATGGGATCGCAGAATTCATTCGATCTGATTTTATTATGAACCGATTTTCCTTTTATCATCGAACGAAATTGATGCCATTCAATTTCACGGAATAAAAGCTCCTGGAAAATTGTCCGAACTTGTTTTCTTCTCGATTTGTTGCAAAGATCATGAATCGTTGTTAATTTCTCGTTGCGTAAAGCTCAATTCGAGTCAAATAAATTAGAACGTCGAACACAAATTAGCGAACATCTCGCTATCGCTATTCCAGCCCCTCTTCGATGTTTCAGAACACGTATTCACACTATTTTTCTAGGCTATTCTATCGCGTCACTTTTCACCTGTTTCCGAATTTTAAATCTACCGGTGGCGCATGCCTTGGAAAAGCACACCGTACAGGAAAATAATGCTTTGTACTACGTATGTGACAGAAAATAACGGATGAAATATACCGAACCTTTTGAACGCAGCCCGTTTTTCTATGTATCGGTGTATTGGGTTATGAAGCTTGACACGTCACGAGTAGTTTCTCGTAGTCCGTTTTTGCATATGATTGAGAAACACGTCGAGAAACGAGCGGTTTAACCCGAGAAAGATAACCTACGTCGCAGAGGCGCCTGCGAAGACTGTTGATTTTTGTTAATTTTTCATAGAGGTCTAGTGATTTAAGTTTAAAATTACTTAAAATATAAAAAAATATAATATAAATGCATTTTATTTTTACAATAATGCCAAACCTTTAAAATGACTAGATTAACTTAAATAAATATCCATTGTTAGTATAAAATTGACGCCTTAGAAAAGCATGCGCCTCTGAAGCGTATGGTTATCTTTTACGTACGTTGTCATATGGTTATCTTTCTAGGGTTAAGAGACAGTTTAACATAAAAATATAAGGCGTACCTGTGTCCCCTGGAGAATGAACATAGAACGTGCAACAACCACGGTCGATTATGAAAACAACGAATAAAAATGTTCGACACGATTTATAACAGAATTATTAAAAGTCAAATGCCGAAGTTTTTAAGCATTTTCTCTAACAAAGACATTTTGTTATGGATAAAAACCATGCAACCAGTCAATTAACAGTAAAATGCACATGTGCAACGCGCATTTGAGCGCAAAAATGCGCTTCTGTCTGAACAACTCATCCTTTTCTTCTGACACTTTTGTCTCGCTGCGATAAAACGTAGAAGCATAATTCGTTTCGGAGAATGTGCAACTTCCTGCATATAAGATGAGTCGAGACGAGTAGTTAAACTAGTGAGGAAGATATTCTCTACATGCACAGCGAAGTAAAAACTGTAGAATAAATTTGGTTCACAGGCTACTTTGTTCGTAGGGGTGCGTTTACATTGGAACTGCGATGCAAGCTGACAGGAACGGCGACAGAGGCTGCGGAAAATTTCTTGTTTCGTTTCTTTCGAATGGAACTGCGCTAACAGTACTATTTCAGTCGTTCCTAGTTCGAGACGAACGATTCTGGGGAAGAACGACGACAGGAGATCGATGGTCCGAACCTCTGGTAATTCTATATTATTTAAACACGTTGTATATTCAGATAAAGCGATTTATATTCAATATATATAATAGTTAAATCAGTAAAATTGAATAATATATTCAATATTCGTTCATTCTTTAAAATAAAAGAAAATACAAATTAGCAAAGATTTAATCTAGCACTTTGTTAGACACACTCTTTCTTTTTGTATTTTTGTTTCCTGTTGAGAATTTGTTTCGACTGCTCAGTCGAGCTATTTCATCAAACTTTCTTAGTTAAATTCCAAACATTTTACCAAATCTCTCACTTAAAAAAGGCATTCCTAGCGCATCTCTCGATCATCTTGCGGATTACCGAAATTTAGTTGATCTTCCTAGATTTCAATTCACGTTCTCGCGAGGCTCTTTAATCGCGTAACTGTTCTATTATCTGAATGATCATGTTCTCATGACTAGTTCGGAATATGTCCATTGCAATATTGTTGGTGTTATTGTATTATTAAATCTATTGTATTATTATATCTATTGTATTTTTAGATCTATTGTATTATTATCTCCAAGCTTGGCAATATGATAGAACGATCTCTCGTATATTAGATGAAAAGACAACGTTTATCATAGCTCTTCTATATTAAAATTTATACAGTCGTTTCTCAAGACATTTATTGGTGCATAATAGAATAACATCTTCGAGGCATTCATAAGAGTGTGTATAATAGATGTTACTTCGTAAAAACTTATCGATTTTATCAAGTATTCGCTAACGTATTTTTTACTTAGTATCACATTATACTCTTAAAAAAGCTCCAACTATCAGAACATGCTAAAATACTACTCAGAAAGATATGAACTTAGTAAAACAGCTCATCTACAATGATATGATTCAGAGAATTAGCAAACTGAACAAATTAAATTTTACGACTATCGAAATTGTAAAAATACGTTCATGACAAATTTATCCGTATTTTTATTATGATAAGGATAAAAGTACAATATTTATAAATACACTCGTAATGGAAAAACGGATTTTCCGACAATTAAATAAATAAATTGAATTGAATATAATTATTACAATTCATCAATTGCTTTAACGGGAATACAATTATCATGTCATCCACAAATACCTTAACAAGTGTTCAGTTCCAAAACGTTCTAGGAAACTGTTTTTAGTCGAATCAAATATAAATTTTCAGCATGTTAACAGCAAATTCTGTTGAGTCAACTTTGCGTCGATGAGCCGGCAAGTTCGAACGTATCCACGCGGGCCGGAAGCTGGAAACAAATTTGGGAAAGCTCCCCGGGGCGGGGCGCATCCTCGCATCCGTTCGAGGAAATATGACACGGAACGATTATAATCGGGCCTGTGTCGACGTTCGACCAACATTTCCATTCGGCAGCGTCAAAAGCGATTCTACGTTCCGTGGAATTCGGTTAGCTCGCGCGGGGACGTGAATAAAGGCGTACGTGTGCCCGGAATATAAGATACCCTCCCCCATATGTGTCTCCCGGCTCCGTTTCCGTTGCCACTGCCGCTGCGAGCACGCCGCCACCCGTGAATTCGTGAATATTCAGTGACGCCGATCTTCGGGCAGGTTTACGGCTCCTCTTCGCTTTTACGAGTTTGTCAAGATGAAACGACTCCGCCGAAACTCGAATCCTTCTTTTCGTTTCGTGGCTTCGTCACGCGTCAACGTTTTCTTTCAACCGCCACCCCCACCCCCCACCCCTCTATTGTCGCCAAAAATCGTTCCTTTCGTCGCATAGAATGATCTGGAGAACGTCCTTTCATGACCAAAATTAAAGAGAAAAGACACGGTAACTGATGCATAGTAATTAATCTACGAAGGAGGGGGGGGGGGCAAAATAACTTGTTTGGCGTTTTCTTACAATCGTTACTCATTTTTAGTATATTTTTTTTCAATTTTGTATGACTTTTTCTAGAATATCTAAATAATTATGTAAAGCAGTTCTCGTTTTTCTTGTCTTTTCGTTGCAAAATTTTATATACAAAAATTGTCATGAGATAGCAATATCGTTGCTTGTTTATGAAAACAAGCGATGATTTGTCTTTTAATACTGAGCTCAGTCAGTAAAGAGCCTATTCACAGACTTCCGGCCAATAAAGGATTAAATACCAATGTTACTCATTGCTATTCAAAATCTAGAAATGTAAGTAAATGAAGATATGCAAGAAACAAAAATTGTTTTGCTCTGTTGAAGCAGTTATTTTAAGACGAACACAAGCTATGCGTGTGTAATTAATAATTTCATCCATGATCCAACGCATGATTTACATCATAATGTGACAAATTCTTCTGGAAGTGTTCTTTACAATGATCGATCTTGTCTTCTAAACCGGAACAAAATATGTCTTGCTCGAAGAAATTGTCTTGTTCTATCAGGGAAATTATTATCAAAGGCGAAAAAATGTCAGTCAACCTAACCATAAAAGAAATCCTAGGGGAGGGGGTTAAAATGCAGGGTGTATTATTTAACGTGCAAAATTATATGATAAGAGATTTTAGCGGATCGATTAAAGAGTTGCCAGAAAACGCAACAGGATTGAAGAATGTTTTATAGAGAACACTTCGGAGACATCAATGATGGAAATGTACGGTGTTGAAAATACGGCGTGTCACGGTATCTTTGAATTTCCATTACTTGAGCTCGTTAGGATTAACGGGTGGCCATTTTCTGAAATTCAATTTCCGTTTTCTGATAGAACAGCTGATTATCTAGGAACCCATTCGTTCGTCGCGATAAAATTGATTTCACATTCGATTTCAAAGAGCTAATTCTTTTCTCGTTGAAATACGACCGACATGGCGTTTCAGAATTTGGGAACAATGACTGCGTGCAGGGAGATAAAGAAAAATCCGACTGGTTCCCGATAATTAGTCGTACCTTTTACATCGAGCTTTAGGAAATTTAATTAGAAACTGTTACAGCTTCGTGAAATTCGACGAATGTTCAATTAATATTTGCTCGATGATTAGGGGCATTCGTCGTTGCGGAAATATGCTGGAAATTTCGTTAATGTATATTTGCCCCGCGGCTAGCTAAAATATTTATTATAGAGCTTTACGAAATTCGACACGAATAAAGAGCTTTTCTCGCGACGCGGGGCGAATATTGGGACAAATGGATTTTGTCAGCGTTGGACGAGGGTTACTTTTAGCAAAAATATATTGGTAGCATACATGTATAACAATGTGTGAAAAAGGACTGTTGATTTTCCAACGAATTCGGGGTTGATTTCCTACGGGATATGAGCCACGGTAACGTTGCTCGCAGAATTTTGGTGTCTCTGCCATGGAACACTGCGAATTTTCGGAAACTTATTTTTCGCGTCACGTCGTGCTATCAGTGCACCAACTAATTACGGAAAAATCGTGGCAACGCGGCTCGAGAAAATTTCATGTAATCAACGTTCGGTAATTAACTTGTTTGGAATTTCAGTTTTAATTAAATATAATTCATATAACTTATTATATACATTATTTAGAGCATATCTACTTTATGATTTTTATCGCTTACACGCAACTCGTGTACAATGAACATTAAAAAACGCTCAAAGGCCAAAATTATTTTTATCAAAAGCCAAAATTATTTTTCAACGTAGATTGAGATAAATTGAAATCATCCTCGTTCCAATTATATTAAAATTAAACGAAATTAACGAGATAAATTTCTGATTTCAACTTCCACATACACAATTCTCTATGCACTTATAAACGACCATAACCGTATTAATAATTAATTAATAACCCATAATTATCCTTGTCATATTTTTAAATAATTTACAAATAGCTTTTTCCATGAGTAAGTTTATTGGAATCGCAACGAAAAATTGTCTTCGTCGACGGAAAAATTCCCGACATTAGCCAGCAGCCACTGTGTTAACGCAACGCAACGTACCGGTGTGTTAACTCGAGCTTCCGCTTGGCTCGTCGTCGAGTGTTCTTCCATTTAAGTTTGCCTTCATTTCCATCGGCCGTGTATCGGAATTTACGCGATTAATTTATACGTAGCCGGACATATTGGAAGTCGGTGAACCTGCTCGCGACGCCGCCGCCGTCGCCGTCGCGGAATCACTTTTTCACACTTATTGCCTTATCGAACTTCGAACGTCCTTGGCTGTGGAATGCAAATCGCTAGAGCTTAACTTAGATGAACTCCAGAATGCGAAGGATCCAACGACCATGAGAGAGAAAGAGGGAGAGGGAGAGAGAAAGAGAGAAAGAGAGGGAGAAGAAGAAGAGAAAGAGGGGGTTGGAGAAGATACGAAGAGGAAGAGAGAAATGTGGAACGAAGGATAAGATTGAAGTCAGAAGTTTCGAATTACGAAGTGCAAGACCCTTTTTAAAAAAAAGTTCATGTTCTCGAGAGTGGGCTGATGAGATTTAATGGACGCTAGTTCCGCGAAGAATTCCCATAATTCGCATGATTCGCGCAGGGTTTCGGCGCGAAAAACTGCCGAAACACGAAGCGATAACGAAATGGCACGAATTTCGAAATTTCCTCGCGTCGGAGTGATCGTTGCCGCGGTGTAATCGCGGGCATTATTTAGATTAAAATTAATCAACCCGCTGGAACGAGCTCTCGTTTATTGGTAATAATGATACTATTACGACTATTTCCGCGTTACGATGTTCATAAACAGGATTAAAGGTATCGCGTCCGCGGCTGAACGTTAAAGTCCATTAATAGAGTTTATCGGCCGCATTACCCGTTAATTACTTAGCAACTTTTGTTAAGTAAATTGTCCCAGTTCCACCGTTCCCGGCACGCACGCGATTAAAATCGTATCGAAGAATCGGAGCGCCGCGAACGGCCACGCGGACATCGAAACTTTCAGCCGCCGAGCACGCGGAAATGTTATCAAAGAGACATCGAGTGGCGATTTGATTTAACTGCCGCGTCGAGTACCAATTGACGTCGCGGTCCTCGATCATCGAAATCGCGTCGACGTCGAGAAGTTGTTCATCGGTGCTGCACACTTCCCGAAATTTCGGATTCCGATGTCTTTTATGCCGAAACGTTGCCAGCCTTTACGTGGAAAAATTAGAAGATTCAAAGGCTCCAACTGGATAAATGCCCCACTGCCATCTTCTGTACTTCTGTTTCCGACATAATACTAGAATTTCATTCGGATAAGTTTCTCCCCCGTTTAAGTCAACGGATAAAAATCTTTAACCAGGCAGAACGTTCAAATATATTAAAACTAAAATTGTATTTACACAGAGAGAGATCCAAAAATTATATATTAAATATCTTCGTAAAAAATAAGCATCGATGAAGGAAACTTGGGCACGTGTCTGCTTGTTTTGTCTCTAGAATCGCGACAAAAAGTTTCATTGAAATCGACGACCCCACAGGTGTGACCATTGCTTGTATTTTCGTCTACATCGAACATGTGACCTACAATTTTGACAATAATACATTTTACTAGTTGCTGTTCGATTCATTCGAATGTATTTCGAAATTGATTTCACCAGTTTCAAGAAATGAAAGTTGAATAAAAATGTATCTCTGCTCTTGGCAGTTTTAATTATTTCAGCATAATTTTAATATTCTTTCAGTCTTCTGGCGCTCTTCCTATATAGCGTTTCGCGTTGCTATTACTCTCTGCATAAAATCCGCAGTCTAATCGGAAATGTCATAAATCTCCTGCAAACGGAAAAATGTTCGCGGAACGAGTCTCAACCGAAAATATACTGTTTCATAACCGAATATACCGAAAATGATGCTCAAACTGATTACGTCGCTCTATCGCTCTGTATAAACACGAATTGCAGTGGTTTTTCTAGTCATGAGCGATTTCCAGAGAGAAATTCTGAAACTGACAACTGGCGGGGCAATTTTTCCTCAAAGAACACACCATTTGCTTTTATTACATCGTTCTTGTGCTTCCTTTGAGGGGACAATATAGAAAGTTTACCCAATTCTTAGGGTACCGTCCCCGAATCAGTCGCCATTACCGTTAAACTAATTTTCGTCTCGCACTTGGCGAACTTCTGGCGAAGCTGCCCTGAACGGTAAAAACGATGACTTATCTTTCGATTGAGAGATACTATCGTTATCATTTTTACGTAGCATGCAAGAGAACTTGCCTTTGATGCATTTTAAGTAAGAAAGTACTAGAATAGTCTATTTAATAAATAAATAACTTGCATCATAGTAAACTTCAACATAGAAGCGTAAATAATTATGAGAAGAGACATAACAGTGAATGAGTCAAGAGTCGAAATATACTAACGATTTCATCTACCAGTAGTTTCACTAGACGAAATATAATTTAAAAATATAGTATACAAGTGAACTTATCTTTCATAAGTTCCATGTAAACAAAGTACTACAATATAACATTTAAAATACGAACAATCTGCGTCATAGTAAAATTCGACATAAAATGACAAATAATAACGAAGAGGCATAAAAATAGAATCAAAAGTTGAGATATACTAATAATTTCATCAACCAGTAGTCTCGCTAGGCAACATATAATTCAAGAAAGAATCTCATAAAAAGAAGCCTTTAATTATAAACTAGATTTAAAAATAGATCAGTCAGTCTCATTTCGGTTTCGTTACGACTTCCTCGCGTGCACGCGCCAATGAAATATTCTTCGCTTGTAACTACACGGTTCCGTTCGGCGGTCTCTTAAAATCCTTCAAGTTAAAAGTAAGAAAAAAAAAGAAGAAATCCATGACCGTGTCATAAATTTTACCCACGGTTGACGGTAAAATATACTGCTCCACTTTTTTATAGTGCTACAGAGCACAGCATTCCCTATAAGTTCCTCGACTTGTCGGGGAACATCTAAAAAATTCATTAAAGTCACACCTGGTCCCTAGAAACCGACTCCGCCAGGGTGGTTTATCCAACAGAGGAGTTGACTTAAATCCCAGGTCGTGTTTCTTATGCAATGTGCCGATCCCTTCCAAGCAAATATTCCCGTTTCCGGTAATCTTCCCCGGGTTTGCTCGATCCAGAAATTCTAAGTGTCATGAACTATGCATCAAATCAGTCTTACCTCATGCTGGTTCTACAAAGACTGATAAAATGCTAGCACAATTTATGTTTGCTTATACCTTTCAAGATTATTCCATTTTCCGTGCTCCTGCATTGCGTCTTCAGAAAGTATCAGAGTGCGAATTTTTCTATAGAATAAAAATTTGCCGAATCAATTGCGAGAGACAGAAATTCGGTAGAAACGAATTCTATCTTGCAATAATATTAATCAAACGAGAGCAACGCGAAAGTATTTTTGGATTGTATCGTCGAAGTTTTGTGTTTCGTCTACACACTTTTGTCACGAATGCATAAAATCCGCGGTCTAGAAAAGACAGAGCCAGCGAAACATGATTAGACTAATTATTAAATTTTGGTCGGGTCTAACGAAATATATACGAACTATGCCAGGTTTGCGCTAACATAGCCATTGCCGGAACTTTCTTGCTTATCGTTGCTGTGTTTGGAAAGTCTTCTGCGTATTTGTAACTTCCCTAAGTTCTATTATTACGGTTACGATTATTACGCGTCTTTATTACGCGAGGAAAATACAATTAACTCACAGAACGAAGAAATAAGAATCAACATAAGTTCTCGTTCTGATGTAAAAGCGTGGTTGAAAGGTGTTTTCGAGCCAGCCTTACTTATCATTAGAGACTTCAGAAAGCGAGGAAAACTGAAACACTTTTAATAACTACAGCATCTTAATGCGATATAATTGCAATTTCAATGAAATGCAATTTACATAATCCGGTTCAGCGTGCACAAATTTATCCCAAATTCGGTTCAATTCGAATCTCATCCGTTGCAGGTTTTGGAATCGCCCTGTTCAGTTCTAAGGTCTAGCTTGTTCAATGATTCGCTAAGTTGAAATTGAGTTCCGATCGGAACAATCGTATCCTATTCACAACAAAAGTTCACGGAATTCTGTTATATTCTGCACGACAGTTTTACACGATTCACGCGATCCTCGCTATCTAATCGACTTTGAGAGTTTGCTCAATGAACAATCGCAGACCTTCTCGTACTAAGCCTATGTATATCACGAAGCTCTCGCTATTCGAATTGATCCGTACTGTTCCGATAGCGAAATCAAAATCGGTCGAATCCGCACCCACATCACATAGATCTCGATTTCTCGAGATCTACGACATACGTCGCTCATGCGGAAAAACCTATAATCGGAGAAACTTGGTAGTATGAGCACACGTCCCGCAGAACATGAAAAGCACATCAGATTAAAATGTGTACAATCTACTGCAGCAAGAGGTTACAAAGCTGGCCGTCGAATATCGTCCGACAAAATCTGTCGCACGTGAATTGCTCGAATTGAAAAATTCATTACGTAGAACGTAAGAACGTTGAAAATATAATCGAAGTTACGCTACTTTAAACATACTACTTGAATTTTATGAACTAAAGAAAACTGAATTTCTTCCTTCAATAGCATTATTCGTTCGAAAATAATGTAACAGTGATCTTAAGTTCATCCAGTATCTTCGCTATTCCGGATTCGTCTTATAAATTTTTGAAATAAATGCATGAAATCCGCCATCTATTTATAAGAATGACAAAACGGAATTCAATCGGACTATATTTATTACAATTTATAATGGAATTAAAAGGTTAAATCGATCATTTCCTTTAAAAAGCATCGTTACGTCAATATTCCCCGAATAAAAATTATGAAACTGGTCAAAATAACGTGGTAACTATAATATTCATCATATTGGAACGCAAAGCGAAGTACAGTAATTTCTCCATAATTCGCGCTCGCAATCGGTAACTATAAAAATGAACCGCAAGGCTCGAATAATAATCGTGTCTCCACTTCCCAAATTGTCCAATTTTGTGCGCAATCTGAGCGCCAATTAGGGAGAAATTACTGTGAAACTCTCAACGAGCATCATTCAAAACATTGATGAATATCGCATTGTTCAATAGCAACATAATATTCGCAGTCCAAAGACGTTCAAGCGACATCAGCGTACAAGTACCGCGATACTTGCGAACGGTACACTTCTCGTGCTTCTTCCCGACTTTTCTATGTAGAGTCTCTGGTAATTGAGATGCAACTATTTGAATACGTCTGTGACGAGCTGCGCTCTATGCGGTTCATGCTCGTATGTACGCTCCGCGAGGACATAAGCGGGCCAAGACGGAGTTTGAAGGTTTCCCGGGGTCTTCTTGGCCGACAGGCTGCGTCCTGCATCACAATACTTCTCCAATTTCCTGAGCAGAAGTTACGGGACACGTTCCATCATGACGTCACGGGAACAAAGCTTTCCCCGACCTGTTCACTTTTCGTCCTACCACGCTCGTCTCCTTCCTCTTCTAAACGTGCTCGCTACCCTTCTCTTTCCCACCACCGTTTCTTTGTCCGATCTTCCCCCCGTTTTCTCCAGCTCTCCTTCCCTCGCGCTCTTTCGCTCTTTCTACATATATAGGGTGAGTCGGCTAACGTTTGCACGTCAAATATCTTTGTTGTTTCTACGGATACGTCAAATTTAAGTTGGGACATTTGATGCATCTTCAACCCTTATGTCAATAACCAGAACTCTCGACGTGGTTCTACATATAACCACGGTCCCAGCGTACCCCTATGATGAGCTCGTACATTACGTTATTGTTTTAAATAACTTTTCCGTAATTATATATGCATACATTTTTATTTATTTTATATTTATTATCGCAATAGAATGTTATTTTGGAGAATTTTCTGGAGAATTTTTGTACTTCTCTCTCTCTTCCTATACTTTCTATTTTCCTCTCTTTTAAAGCGCAACAACTTTTTTCGAACTGGACTAAATAACTTGTTTTTTTTTTAGCTGATAGAAGGAGTAGCCTACTAGGCGATGGTTAAAACGCTTTTTTTAAATTTTGGTATTTGTTAACAGAGAGTCAAGCTACAAGCGTCGAAAGCTTTGAAAAAGAGCAGATTTCTGATGGTCGAAAGTGTCAAAAATTGAGGTAAAACTGTGATTTTCGCGATCTTTAATTCTTTACAGCTTGTTACAAAATCAACCAAGATTCATGAGACACATTTTTTAAACTTTCATTATAGTCTGGCATAAAAAAGTTAATAAAACGTTTCTTACTTTCTTTTGTCATTTTAAGTAATAGTAAAATTAAAAAAGACCATTTTAGTCGTTGTCTAGCAAGTTAGTCCTTCTATCATCTAAAAAATAGTCAAGTCGTTTAGTCCAGCCCGAATACATTTGTCAATTACTGTGTATCAAACTCTGTCGTCCAATTTTAGTACCTTTCTGATAACAAAATTGCAAGCTCGAAACAAACATCGATAGAAAACATGCCAAATAACGATGATCTGAATTTTAAAATATTTTACCGGGAACAAGGCATGTTTTGAGGAGAATGTGCAAAGGGTAGCCAGTTATTGACGCGAAGATTAAAATCAACGAAGATATTAGAGGCGCAAACGTTAGATGGCTCACCCTGTACATCTCTATCTCTCACGCTCTGTCTCCTCGGCTCGTTTCCCTTTTGCCCGTGGTCTCATTGTAGCCACGTCGCCTTCTCTCTTCGACAACCCTGCCGCGAGCATGAGCGCGGGCGCGCTTCTGCCAATGGAAGAAGGTGGGGTAAATAACCACGACAGTAAACTAAGTTTGCGCCGGCAGAGAGAAGCCGGGGAGGACGTCGGGGCTCGCGCGACCTTCCTCGATGACTTTCGTTCGACACGTTCGATCGTTAACCGCAAACCAGATCCGTCTTACTTTCCGATGCGTCTACGAAGTTCCGCAACTCCGCGGCCTCCCTAGTTGCGAGAAGACAATACCGTTTTAGTGTTACCCCGTTACATAGACGTCCCGATATGCTCCAGTTTGCGGGGACAGGCCCCACCAGCTCTTCTCCGACGAGTTCGGAAACGCGAACCGTGTGTGTACAGCGTCCCACAGAAATAGGGGACGCTCGACACACGTCACGGTATCGATTGTTGCAATCGAGACGACGAGGCCGCTGCTGCACCGGTGTCTCTCGCTTCCGGGCCCATTTTCGGGACTGAATACATTTCTGAATATGGTTGCTGGCAGACCGACGATCTTTATGCAAAATAAATTGTTTGTAATATAACATATTATCTATGATGCATCAACATTATTAAACGAAGAAAGACATTTGTAATATAATATTTAAATTTAATATATTTATATATTTAATACAACATTTATAATAATGTAACAATATTATTAGATTCCATTGAGTCTCTTTTACAGGTTTCTATTCCACTTGCTCATTTTTGCTGTGAATGCTTAAAGTACGTTGTAAGCAGATTAGGATCTTTATGAAAAATAAAATGTTAATTGTGAGAAACCTGTAAGGTTGGATAAAAATATATTTCTTCGTTCAGCAATGTCAATAGATCAAAAATAATATAACAATATTTTTGGCCTTTATTGAAATCTTTGCAGATCTTCTTTCATCCATTTATTTTCATCATAAATGTATAAAATCCGCGTTGCAAGATTCTTCGTGGCACGACAACTATCATTTTTCAAGATGATAGCAACTAAAATCTTTCAAGTCACAGCAACAACCACTAAATCTAATGCAAAATGTTTCTAAGCTCTGTATTATTAAATTTTCAACCGTCGAATCTTTTCTTTAAATACAAGATATTTAAATTAGAAAATTTGCTGATATCTCTATGATTAATACCACATTCAAAATCGGTGTATTGAAGATTTTTCTAAAATTGTTACTGTACTTATCTAAGCAAAATAAAATTTCATGTTTTGCTATTAAATTCGTAGAAGTATTAGCTGGAAAGCAGAACATTAGCGCAACTATTGAAAATCAGATATTTCACAATTCGCATTAAAAAATTACGCGAAGAGTCACGAGCATATTCATGTCATAGTTAAATTAATTATCAAAGCCATGATTTTCGGCGGTATTCTGCCAAAGCGCGGCGGTCAGCTACAAACATTATGCACCGGCGCTCTAATCCGGCCAGTTTTCCCTTCTTTTTGGACACAGTTAATTGCTAATGGGAAAGCCAATTATCATACATTTGCATTAGTCCGGCTAATAATCGACATTGTTTAATCGTAGCAGTCGGGCAGCGTAACAACCTTCGTTCAATCTGCTCGCTGTTTGCCGGGTTCCGACGCGTAACGCACGATTGGTAGTTCGGCCGCAAATGTGTTTTGAATGTGCTGCCGCATATAATCTTGGAATAAATTATATAGCTCCGTCGTTATGCAACGGTATCTGGAGCGGCGTCGCCGATTACGCTGGAACCCGCTAACAAAGGGAAGATCTGTTCACCGTGCGGACTATAGCGAAGCCCGATGCAGCGTTGGAAGCTGCATCTCCTCGCCGTTGGAACGTCGGAAGACTTGTTATCGCTTATTTGGTACTTGCCCGAGCAGAAACCTCGAATTTCTCGATCCGTCCGTTCATCCTTCCGCCATCGATGCCGTTCTATTAGAGGAATAAAGGTTAAACTAGTATAACGAGACGGTAGAACCGTTTCCCGTTTTCTGACAACCGCCGGGCCAATCTCTATTTGGAAAATTGCGTAAATAAATTACACGGACTAATTTTTCCTCCGTGCTACGACGGTGATTTGTTCGAAGTGCTCCGATCGTAGAAACTCCGGGCAAACTGGTGGCGAAGCGCGCGATACACGTAACTTTCGATTAGGACCATTCGAATGAAAATGAAAGACGATGGCTCGCTCCGGGAGGGTTTTATGAAGGCCTCGTAATCAACGATCTAATAATCTCCGGGAAATGAAATTGCGGGCTCTGTCGAATTATATTGCTTCTGGTAAAATGATTCCGATCGGACGAGTTAAGCGTCTGCTTTTAGAATTGCCCGTAGATTCGACGTGGAACTTTTGTAACATTAACACTGAAGCCATCGAGGCCTAAAAGTATCTAACGTGTGCTGTGTTACAACGACGAGAAGAGTGTATTCGTTTAGACTTATTGCTATTTTTGTTACAATATGGACTTGGATTATGGAATTTATTTAATCATTTTCGATGCGAGAGTCTTTATTATTTTTGCAACTTTAAAACGAAAAATTTAAAATCGGCCATCTTGACCGGCTCAGAAAACCTGCAAAAAACGACACTTTCTGTAGACGAGGATTTTTTTAAATGATCAAAAACATTTTCTTCGGAGAATTCGATTATGCATCATAACGCTAAAAATAAATAAAACATTCTGATCTTTTGATACGTGCACAATTAACACGTTCCGTGCCACGTGTACCATCGATGGTACACGCTTGCATGTTTACTTAGTGAACTGAACAAATTGTTTACAAGAAATTTAGAACCGAAGAATCAATTTCCACCGCAAGAATGGGCGTTGATAAGTTTTTGTTACGTTGTTATGTGTACGAGAATTAATAATTGCACGTAATACATCAAGTTTTAGTAAAATATCAAAGTGTGAAGATTCGAGTAAAAAAAGCTCGGCACGGAACGTGTTAAGGTATACATATGCGACTGCAGATATCGTCGCTTCAAATGTTGACGGTTCGTCTCCAAAGGACTAAAGCAGTAATAACCATAACAATTTTAATTCGAACCTAAAGTGTACGTCGTCCTGCGAAGTACCCTCTGTGCCGTCGGAAGGCGGTCATATAAACGCGCCGCTAACGAGGTCGCCAGATTGCGACACGGTGAACGGAAATCGGCGAACGATATTGCAAATGATGCGCAATATGTCAAGTCAACTTAAAGTACGAACGAGGATTGAACGGAAATGTACACCAAAATGTAGCGCCAAGATTAAAACCCCAAAGACCATAATAATATCTGCGCAAACCTAACATATTATACAGCAAGTTACCCTTCGTGACGCCATGTTGCGACGCAATAGAGAGAAATCGGTGAACAATCCGTCAATTGGTGAACATAATGTCAAACCGACTTGAAATAAAAATCGAGAATCAGACAGCAACGAACCGCAAAAATGGCACCAAAATTTAAACCCCGAAAAATCATAATAATTTCTGCACAAGCCTAGCACACCGTCTGGCGAGCTACCTTTCGCGTTGCCAGACGGCGGTCGCAGAAACGCGCCGCCATCAGGATCGCGGAGGCGACGCAACGGAGGGCAATCGGCTGGATAGCGGAGTATATGCATAGGCTGCCGTGCGTGCGACTGGTATTCTGGTAGCGACAGAGGTATGCTTTCGCCAGAACCGGTCCTTTTCGTTCGTCCGTGTTGCGGAGGCAGCGGCGTCCTGCCGTATAACTCGACAACGTGAATCCATTTAAGCCGCTCGAAAGAGGCACGCTCTCCGATTCCACTCGATCTTCGTGCCTGACGTGTAAATGCCGGGGTTAATGCGACGCGCTCCATTAAAGTCGAGTCTCGACACCCCGGAACATTGCTAATTACACGTGGCGAGCATAGTCCATGCTCACCAGCCGGCTTTCTCCCCCTCTTTCCTCCCCCGCCCGCCATCCCATGGCCATGCACTGTTTTCTATCCTTCGTTTCCCGGATTTTCCTACGCTCTTGTTCTCTCATATCCTTTGCACTATCTGTTCACACCCCGTCTCCCTTCGGCTATCCTTCGATTCCTCTCTGTTTCTCTCCTCTCCCCTCCCCCTTCTTCCCTGTCCCCGACCCTATTGTTAACTTCGATGTTGGCACGACGCTTCTCCTATCCTCTATCCGCTCGTTTTCCCTATAGTTCGCCTGTTTCAAATGGTCCCATCTCGTTCCTTTTTATTCGTACAGCCTAATATTCTATCGGAGCAGTAATCGATTTTCTCGCGTGTTCCTTTTTCCGGGCGTAACCAGTCCGCCCCCGCCGCGCTCGTGTCTCATTGCTGTTTAGAAAACGAACGGGACGGTTTTTATGGCGGGATTGCCGTTGTCGCTAATGAAATTATTAATTGCAACCGGCTCGGAATATCCGGGAGAGAGTGACCCCGGGCCTCTAATTGACGGCAACTTTTATCGCGACGTTCCTCCTTCTGTTGCTCATAATATTTGCCGGTCTAGAAAATGCGTAGCATGGAAATGCTCTCAGCTTTTTCATGCCGCCGTTTTCCACTTGAATATCTTCCGCGTTCCTTTTAAGTTCGGAGCGCTCGTTTCGGAAAATGAATGCGAAACGTTGTCAAGCTGCTCGTTTTGTCTGACTCGCTTAATTCGAAATTGTTATTCCACTCGCGTTTTCTAGTCTCTCTGCGAGCTGAAATATATCGGAACTATCGGATCCGCCGCATCTTTTTTTATAAGCATTTTTAAGTAGTGCCACGATAAATTTTAAGTACGAGGTTAAATTTGAATGGTAGGAAGATAGAACAAAATTCAGGTTTCCTCTTTCAATGGATGTCATTTTTTGAGGCGCGCTGTTTGATACGGCGATGTTGAAGTTTCGATGTTTTGTTGAAGTTTCATCGGTCCTTTTCGACTTTTGTTTAAGAAATTAATAACCGTGAGTGCGGCATCAGATTCTGGAAAGATGTTTTCATCTGACTTATATTTCTTACAATTAACTTAGACAATTTTCATTTTGATCCGCAGTCCATTACACTCGAAAGTTAGGATTGCTAGACTGCGGAGCTTTATGCAAAATAAAAATTGTCTGTGTTAATCGTAAGAAATATAAATCAGATGAAAATGTCTTCCCTCTTTACAATCTTTTAACAATCGTAATAAGTTGAAAATAACGTTTGAAATGCTTGAAAATGTTTCAAATGTCTCGAGTGTTGAGAATAAAAATTGTTTGTGTCGATTAAAAATGGGGCACAGGCTTGATAAAAACGTATTTCTCTTCTTAATGAATCTAATCAATAGAGAGTAACACAAGAGTGTTCATACATACCAATTTTCGTCTAAAAACATACATACCAATTTTCGTCATAAAAACCGGACTTTACTGATTACGTAAAAAATTTTCCATTTGCACGAAGATCGAGTCGTAACTTCGTTGCAAAAGACCCGGTGTTGCATTAGCCACCGAAAATGTTTGAGTTGAACGCTCGCAGAATGCAGCGGCTCCGCGCTCCGTTTTGCTTTCTGATTTCACGGTCGGTAAAAATTCGGAGCGCGAAACAAGAGAACGAGAAATGTTATAACGCGATTGAAAAAGTTTCTTTCGAACCGTCACCTCAGCAGAATTACGAGCACGGGAGCAGAATTCATGGAATTCGCGGAGAACCGGGCAACAAACTTCCCATTAGGGTGTACCGTTTACCCGGCTGTTCCCAGCAATTGCACGACCGGCTACGAAAATGTACGCTGAAGAATTATTACACATCATGTGCAGGTAAACTCGTAAGATTAGTAACAGGATAATCGCGAATTCATCCCCTCCACGGGTTTAATCCCGTCTCGAGCCGCGGTTTGTAATATCTGTTGTGTCCGCTGCAAACTAGTCCCTCGAAAATTAATTTCACCCGGCAAAGTATCGCTGTCCCGTAACGATTTCTATGTAAACCAGAGATTCATCAGCAACATCCGAAACGCTCGCACCGCAACGACCACGCGTTTTCGTTCGAAATAATACTGGGACATTGTGATTCCCGACATACGATTCTTTGCGACGAAACAACGTTTCACTGTTCATTTTTGAACAGTGGTTATGATTAATATTTAATATTTCATACTAAATAATTTAATTTAATAATAATTCAATTTAAATATTTAATACTTTTCGAGGAAAATCTTTTCCAAATCTCTTTAAATTCTTTCGTAAAGCTGTACCTAATCATAATCTAAGATAAATAAAGTAGAATAGAGTTAAATACAATAATTTATACCACGGATTTAAAAGTTATACTATTCGCAATTTTTATTATAGCTTGGACTAAGAAACTTATATTCACTGCGAAAGAGAGCGTACAATTTAAACAACTCAAAAATAAAAAATGCGGAACTGGTCATTTCGACTAGTCGGTAGGTTTAGTGTTGAATCTTCGATAAGTTTATTTCGAAAGCCGGATAATATATTAGTCAGACTCTTTAGAATTGAACAGACGGGAACGTGCACGGCGGGATCCCAACAGGCGCAAATTGATTTGAAGCTGCAGAAATGACTACGAAATTAGCAAATGAGGCAATTTCGCAAATGGCGCAAATCCATATTTTACAAAGCGGAGTATGTACCGTGAAAATATATTCGTAGGAGGAGAGGATTAAAAGAATGGTTCATCGTGAAAAAAGCAAGTGGAAAGGGTAGAATAAAATTTTTGTACACTAGTATCCGGTGCGTGTTACAGCATTTTCCAGTGCTGCAAAATGCGGCTGTTCAATACCCATTAACACATTCTCTGCCAACTGCGCGATAACTCGAGCTGACGTACGCTCGAAATTTTCTGCTCAACAAGCTCACTGTCAGATACTTCATGCCATGCGTTTCTTTTTTGTCTAAATTTACGTTTTCAGCTCTTTCGCTAATTAGCTCGGAATAATGCATAGCTGAATTGAGATATTACGATCAGCTAAACACGCACGATATTGGAACCTTAAAAAATTGGCGGCGACCGTGCACAATTATGCGGAATTACGACTGTGTTGGTCCATTAATTGTAATTACAACGAATTCAATTATATCGTAATCTGTAATTCATATCGCTTATTCAAATTAATTTTAATTCGATCAATAATTGCAATTACGAAGTACGATTAAATTAAGAACAGAACATTAGGAATAAAACACTGACCAATAAAAGGCGAGCTCAACCGGCGCGAGCCAATGAGCAGAAATGAGCTTCGTGCGCTCATTGGCTGGGCCGCCTCGCGCCGGTCGAGCTCGCATCTCATTGGTCAGTGTTTTTCGTTGATAACTCGTAAGCGAAGCTGCGAATTGCATTTTCGCTAAGGAAAAAGTTGCTTCGAATGACCTCAGGAATCCTCCATTTCCGAATTGTTGTTGACGACTGTAGATCCTTTTAATCGCTGAAACAGCAGCGATCGCTTTCTCTCACGCGGAATGCTAATTTTCTGTTTTGTTTCTTTTTTTTAGATATTCTGCACTAGAGAAGGATTGTCGAGCGATAGAACACGGGCTGCCACGGGGATTCATTGTCAGCGGACTCGACGCGCTATTCGGAACAAAGCGGTCCTTCTGCGGCCGGATAATTGCAAATTCCATTTCGACGAAGCAAAACCACGGTTGCAATGCAGTACGCCCGTCGTGGAAGCGCATTAGCGATCAGGCTGATTGCACTTTTACCTAGAACGGTGACGGTGTTCTCAGGGAGCCTGTTAAGGAACGCGGAAGTAGCATGCTAAAGTGGAGAATTCAAATTGGCTCTGGCTTCGGTCGGCGCAATATCTTATTACTATTTTCGCGATCCGCTATTCAACGTTATTTTCGTGCGACGTTCCCGGGATTAGATTGTTTCGAGCCCCTCGAGCTACTGCACAAAACGTTTCGGAACCACAGATACCACCCTAGATATCTATCCGGTCGAGGGACACGTTTTGAGAGATATTCCCCGTATTTATTCTTGCTCAACACTCGACATATATTTTTTTATCCGTTCTCTAGGGTTCGAACTGCGATTGTTTCACATTAATGTATCAATTTTTCTTGTAGAATACACGATTGCAGATTGTATTGTTCAGATGACAGTTTTGAGATCTAATTCAAATCATTCCGTGCCCAACACCCGAAACGTTATTCATTTGTTCTCGGAAGTTTGAATTCGAATAACAGAGGAATTATTTCGAATAAATCAATTTCTCTTACAGAAAATGTGATTAAAGATTTCGTTGTTATTCGTTCAAAGAACATTTTTGACATCTCCAAATTGACCTTTGCTCAACACTCGACATATTATTTATCTGTCCTCTGATATTTGAACTAGATTAACAGTGTAATCATCTGAAATTAATTTATCAATTTTTCTGATAAGGAATTCGATTAACGCTATAACCACAAGCCAAACTCGAGATAAGGATTTCATACATAACACGTAATAATAGATAATACATAATCTACAAATTGTGAATGTTAATTTATTCGAAATCGAGATAAAATTTGATTCTTCTCTTATGATAGTCTAAGAATGAAAATGAATGCAGACAAACGGGAAACAAAAATTGTCTCGTTCAATTAGGGAAATTATTAGGGATGAAGAAGTGTTAATCGATGCAGCTGTGAAAAAGATCATAGTGTAAGGGGTTAAAGATTGTACATTGTTATATTTTCGAAAGACAGTTTTATTCAATTAAATGAACGTTAACAAAAGGAACATCGTTAATGTTCAAGTTATGAAAATTCCGCTCGTAGTTCTATGAACAGGATATTCAATATTTGTCGAACTTTAATATTTGCTCCGCAAGTTTTATTAATCCGCTGATATATGTGTCGGTTTGTTATCGGAATCAACGAATCGGGAGTTTAATTAAAATAACACAACCACATTGAGATTTGCGTAGAAAACAGGTCCGGCGTTGCCGAGTAAATCCAATCCAAATAGTTAGACACGTTCAAATAAGCAAACGAATTATTATTGACGATGTATTGGATTTCGCGAACGAATATTATTAATTGAGTTATAAAATTGCAATGAACGTGAAGCGCACGATTGTTCATTCATTAAATCGAAGCTTAAAATATTCGTTTCGTTCTCAAAGTTAATTGGGAAGTCGAGTTTTTGCTTCGAAAGATAAAACATACAGCTTCTGAATTTCTAATTCCGATGAAAAATAAAAGAACTTTTTCGACCATACCGTACATCTGTACTTAATTTTGATTGAAAACGAAACTCCTAGATTAGAAGATAACCGTGTGATAAGATTGAGAACGAAAGCTGCAACAATCGCAACAGAAGTTTTCAAACCGAGAGCGATCCGAACTATCTGATCATGTAATGCATACGATTTGCGCAGGTGTTCCCAGTTTCTTTCTCGATATTCGTCTGCACATCGCCACGCATGACGTCGTTCTACCCGATAGTAAACTCGGTTTTATTATTGATAGCCCGACATCGCGTAGATCTTTTCCCACAGCAGAAACTGCTGATCCTCCAACCAAACAAGTTTCTCTCCGGCTCTATCCTGGACGCAACACTTTTTATCGAGTAACTCGAAATATTTCAACGAAATTCGTTTCCATTGCAGTTGCAACAAACAACGTATTCGCCGAGCATTATTTCTTATATATTGATTACTTTGTGCGAGATTGTTTTATTCTAGACATGGTTTGCATGTAAATCGGCGAATGCGAAGAAGATAGTCGAATGTGTATTATCGATTTGTTACATTGTTACGCGGGTACAGCGTGTAGTGTTACAATTGGTTTATTAAATATTTGTATTTTTATTCCGTTTTCTATCTGTGAATCCGAAAAGATAGGAGCATCGATCGGACCACAGTTTTATGATTAAACTGAATACACGTTATCTAATTACAGCAGAATGCAATATCCGACAAACGAGCAATTTTCATGTGATTTTTTACTCGATTGGGGCGTTTATTTAACGACAGTAATGTCGCACGCAGGTCTCAACAATCCTGTTTTCCTCTTGAGAAAGGTGTACTATTTCATTTGATTTGATTTTCTTCTGGATTGCGACTTCATCGAACTCCTTTAAAAAGATCTGCATTTGCATAAGGATCTGCAATCTCCATAGGACTTACTCTACACAGCTTTTCCTTTTCTCGAACATCAAACTTTAGGAATATGGATTTACTGCCTCGTAACTTTTTCGATTTAAAAATTGTATATCTGGAACCTTTTCCCGATGCGTACCGATGGGATCACGCGACAAATCAAACGATCCGTTTCTTTGTTCACGGAATGATCGTATAATTCGAGAAGTCGCATTGCTTCGCCGACGTCTTTTTAGTTTGAATACGCAGCCGGAAGTGACTGCCGCCCGGTTATACCGTTTTCACCCGTCGGGATCCCGACGATAAGTCCGAGCCGAGAAATCCGTCGAGTTCGAATCCGCAGAAAGTTTCTCGCGTTAAGAAAAGGGACAAAGCTGCAGCTGTAGATTTCACCGTGACGCGGAATCGACGTGGAATCGTCTCGGTGAATTTAAAGAAAGAAAGTTTCCATAAAACGACGAGAAATGTAACGGTGACGATGGTACTTTTCCCGGATTCCGACTGTTCTGATGTTACCCGGCGCCAAACATCCCCCGGTAATCTCATCGGCCGTTAATTAAACTTCCAATAGAGAGGATGAGGGCGGCGATTCGATCGACAAGATCGATCCGGAATTTCCGAATATATCTCCGATTCCGTCGAGATCCTTCTCCATTGTCCGACGCTTCGTTAATCTATTTTTGAAATCATCCACGCAATTATTCCCGGACTGCAGATCCTATGTGTCACAGATATGCGGACCTTAGCGAAGGTTCAGTCAATATTTCCACCTTTTCAATCGGATACCATTTTTGGACGTTCAGAAAGTTGAATGTACCTTACTAATTCAGAGAAACAGCCGGAGTATAAATATTTTTATACGACCACATGGTTTCTGACGATTCACTCTGATTTTTCACATGTTTTATTGTGATTTATAGAAAAACTAACTATGTAAGTACTTAAAAAAAAATATGTTGATAAAAATAGATAAATAAAATTATATAAATGATCATATATATTACATGCTCGGTTATATTTTTGTCAAGAAGATCCGCCGTTAGAGTGAGCAATGGATAAATATAAAGTTTGATAGATTTTTCTTAGAGATTGTATCACGTTATCGTAATGTTGAAAAATCTGTTACATATTTAGCGATAGAATTATGTAAGTAAATTTTAGTAATTAGTTAGCAATGTTTTTTTAATAAAAACTGCATTGCGAGATGCAAAACTCAACAGCGAGATAAAACTCTTTTTTAGTTCTATTGCCATCCTTTTGTATGTCACTGTTTTATGACAATTAATTAATAGTTATCGGCTTCCTACTCTCTTTGTACAAAGGCTGTCGTGGTACATTTTAATAGAGGTGTATCGCTTTTAAAGTATAAAGCAAAATATGCTCACTTTACGTTAGAAGGATGCATACTGATGGAAACAAAATAAGGCTGAGAAACGCTAGTTTCAGAGCGTCACGTCAGTTTAGTCGGGGAACGTAATCGAATTGATTCAGACGTAATCGTCCCAGAATCGTAAGACTAATTCCCCTTTCAAGTAGAAAGCTAAACGCCAAGGATTCCATTTCCATCCTCACTTGGAGATACGAGCGGAGTCATTCAAATGATTAAATTACAAACCTCGTCTTGAACAAGCTTAACAACTACCTAACGACGATACTCTTAAGCGGCACCCACTGAAGCAATAGTTCATTTTCCGCCACAACAAGTACATTTACCAACCATTCCAGAAATGATACTGAAATCTCGTGTATGCAGGTAACATCAAAATATGAATTACATCCTTCATATTCTGCAAACACTGCAATTTAATTGAATTCAATAAATCTGTACGTATATTTATGCCCGAGCGATCGGAAAATATCTTAAATTGTTTATAATTTATAAATTTTAGCTTTAGATAAGGTATTAAATTACGAAGGTACTTATGGTAGCAATATAATTAGGAAAAGTGACTACAAATGACTCGTTTTAAATGGAACTTATTTAAAAAATGTTTAATACAGCGCCTTCTCTCCAACAAACTTTACAAAAACCAGCTTTTAGTACTTTCTTGGCGATTCTAAGCAATCTAAACTATCTCAATAATTTCCTTATGCATCATCCAATTAAATTAATCATTTTATTATTCAGCAAAAACTCTCGTAGTTCACTATAATTGATAGGATGCGGAGTTTTATGCAAAATAAAAATCGTCAGCGTAGGTTCCAAGAAACAGGAGTTACTCAGAGATTGCTATTATCCTTTAACAACTTTAACAAGGAGTAAGTGCAGTTTGTTTTGTAGTTTGTAAGTAAAGTTTGCTGTTGTTCCAGATTGCATCTACCCAGTTTTGTCATAAATGTATAAAACCAGCAGACTGGTAATTAAACACAAATTCTCTTCTGCCAAAGAGAGCCTAAATATTAACCGCTTGCTCTGTACTTTCTTTCACTCAAAGCCTTTTAAACTCTAATTCCAAAATAGTTTTCCTGTCCTACCGTAATTCCATTTTATATAATGCACTTTATGGATATGAAATTGTGTTTTGCGACTCATACAACAGTTAAACATTTAACAGTTTGTTAAGTATAAACAAAATTTGATAATATCAAAATTATTTTGGAACGTGATATAACAGTTTTTAGTAACTCCTCGGAGCAGCGTTGGGCATCAATCGATTATAATTTTTCATTCGTTTTAATGATTGATGAAGACGATGAAAGACATGAATCATCGAAAAGTCAACGATTCAATTAATCGATTGATGAATGTAATCGCCGCTCGTTGTTTAAAGGCATCAATTATCGTAAAATCGACGATTGAATTAATCGTTCGATGAAATTTCTCGTCAATCGTCGATCGATAAAAGACAATTAATAATTGCTGATTTTCGAATGGAATTGGAAGGATATTTTGATGTAATTCCGTTAAGAATTATCTTTATCATGTTTATTACTTTATCGTATCTCTGTATTGGAGAGATAAATTTAATCGTTAATTGCTATTAAAGATTAACAATAGTAATTCAATCGTTAGTCGTCGATTAATGTTCTGCTCAACTCTGCCTCAGGGTCACCACTCGATTGCAAAGGGTTAATAATTTCCCTGATAGAACGAGACAATTTTTGATTCTTCTGTGTTTTCGCTTACTGTCATCTCTAAATTTTAATAACAAAAGAACCAAATTTTGTTTCGATTTCAAAAAAATTAATGTAATTCACATTTAGTAGATTATGTTTAGAATCTCGATCACGAGTCCGACTCTGTGTGGTGCATCAGATTAACCCTCCAAGCCGGTAATTAAATTTGTGAGAATTCAATTATTTTTATTGTAATATAAATGCTGTCCCGTACCATGTGATTCTACACATAAAAATAATAAAAAAGCTCAAATAAACACACGTTCTATTAGTCTTTGTTTTCGCGTTAAGTCGAGTTGTTATGAATGTGAGCAAATACAGTGCCGCTGTACTTTTTATTGTTTTCATGTGTAGAATCCATTCCTGAAGTGTGTCTCACATGCTACGGGACACCCTGTATTTAATCTCGTATAAAACAAAAGGTTTCGTCAATTTTCGACTTGTAAACATATACTAACGTATACTAGCACGAAATACTCATATTATATAGGTATTTATACTGTATTATATTTATACAATATAGCGTTTTTATATATAAATGACAACGAATGTGGGGTCGTTGACGCACACGTGTACGTCGAACCGGCTTGAGGGGTTAAATAAGTGCCACCGTAAATCAGAAGAAGAACGTTCCAATTTTATTTACAGAAACGAAGAAGCTTCTCCGTGTGCACGGTAGCAGCCAACCTTCGGTCTCGTTATCTCCGTCCTCCCGTGGCTCGGATAAGAAAGAATCACGGTAGAGTATTGTGTCCAGGGCTTCCGGTGTGTTGTATCTCCGGTGGGCGGTCTCGATTCCCAGGTGGAATCGGTTGCGAGCGAAGGGGGACCGTTTCACCGTAAAGTGGAGCCCAAAGGCGAGGTGGGCCGAGAAGGCGATCGAGTCGGCTGGGTAGCATGAAAGCTCGCCAAGCTCGTCAGATATTTTAATGGAAGCTCGAACTTAAGATATTTTGTAGGACGAGAGAAGAGAGAAGAGGAGAGAGAGAGAGAGAGAGAGAGAGAGACCGCCGTCGGCGTGGCGCTCGAGTGTTCATAATGAGATGTTAATGGAGTGTCTCGGGGAAAAAATTGCGGCGTGGCGGGCCGCATCAGGCTATCGACAGGCAGCTTGGCTTCCTCGTGTCCCTCTTTCCCGGTCCCCAGCCCCGCGGCCCCTTTCGTGGCCGGCCGAATCCGCCATGTCAAAGAAGAGAACAACCTCCCTTCTAATCTATTTTGTCTATCGCAGTGCCCGGTGTCCCCTCCCGCCCTCCAGCTGAAGGAGACTGAATGAACACCACGTACCCGGCGAATCCTCCTTCCTCGCTTTCAACGATCAGCCGATCCGATTACCAGGCCGGCTCTGCATCGGATCGTGATTCTTCGGACAAGCCTGTCCGTGCCGGAGACGTATCGACCGGTAAAGGATCCCAATCGGTGGCTAGCAGTGACCCAAAATATCCTAAGCCAAAACCGTCTTACATAATTGGCAGTGGATCAAGAACGTACCCGGCGGAGCAGCCACTCTCCAGTCATTAGACCTTCCATTAGTGTCGCGGATGTAAATGCGTTTCGGATGGCGAGCATTATTAAATCAGAAGTGGGGTTCTATTCACCCGGGCATGTTGTTTTCTATTCAGATTGCCTGTAGTTGCTCCGATGCGAGCAGACTCTGCGAACAACGGATCACCCTGATAACCGAATGGAGGACACACGAGTTATTGAACAGAACATATTGAACAGGATTCCGCGCGCGGAGCTGTTTAACGTTATTCGGACAATTTTCTAAGCTCGATTTCTGTGTCCGTGATTATTTAGTAATTTTACTTACTCAGAGATTTCTGGATTGTTATTTTTTTACAGAGGCTCTATCTATTTATCGGCACACGATCGGCGGATCTTTTTGATAAGAATGTAACCGAGTATGCTTTTCCTGAAGTAAAAGTTGTAAATAAGAAAAATCTGTAGTTGCAAATAAATTTGTACGAACCTGCAGTTGTAAATTCGCATGTGTAAACCTGTAGTTTCAAATGAACGTGTAATAATACCGTCCGATTATTATCACTAGCATATTTATTATGCTTATTATTATAAGCATAATAAATGTCTAAACAGCAGAAAATTTCTGTTACATTTCTGGCACATCTCCACTTTCTTCGCATTTATCATTCATCATAGTACAAGCTATTCTTATTAAATTAAAGACTATCTTTCGAAAGTTTCCACGTGTACTTCGTAAGGCATAATTAGTATTACGTAGTCGAGAAGACCGGTGGGCTGAAGTTAAGCGTATGCAACTTTGCTGAAGACTTAATGACTGAAGTATGTTTGAGACAGTTTTAAGTGTCTCAGCTAGGAACACACTGTAATTTGAAGTTTTGCTAGATTCGTACCAGAATAACGAAGCCTCTGCAGGCATCGAATATAGCTTTTCCGAACTATAAATCCTTATGCTATGTGATTGAACAATATTATTAGCTGACTTATACGACGCTGCTTTAGAAAACGTGGTTGCGAACGTTTCACCGACACATATATAGGTAATATTCATTGATTTTATCCCAAATATGGTTCACAATTAATAGAAAATTCGAAGCATATCTGTGCCTATGTATGTAACAGACGAACGTGTTTATTGTAATCATTATTCCTTCTTTTAATTAAACTGCTGATTTTTGTACTACGTCGATCGTAAGAAACAAGAGTCACACAGATATCTATTTCTTCACTTAATTATGTTAACAATGTTTCAAGATTTACCCACTTTTCCCACAAATTTTTGTGAAACTGTACAATGCAGTTCTGTGCATACTATTGAAATGCTATTAAGATAAACGGTAAACACTGAAAATTAAATTAAGAAAAAGTCTGTTCTTTAGTAAATTATCGTAAGTAGCTTAAATAGAAATTTAAATTGTAGTCGATCTTTAATAGAAATAGAAATTGCAACAGATTCTTAATAGAAATATGAATTATAATAGATCCCTATTACAAATTTAAATTGTATTAGATCTTTAATAGAAATGTAAATTGTAATAGATCTTTAATAGAAATTTAAATTTCAGTTAATTTAATACTGAGGCATCGGATATAAAATATACAGCATAAAATTGCCACTCTACAAGCATCACGCGTTTAAAAAAAGAAAAAATAGTAATTATAGTTTTTACCTTGCACTCTGAGTCTCCCCACGGACGATCGAATTGATAAACTCAGATCCCATCCGTCAGAAAGTAACAGTTACCTGGAAAAATAGAATATCTAATTTCAGCATGCAAATTCTCTGCCGGTCGCGCAAAGGGCCGGACGTATTAAATTCGAATGCACGTTCAGGGATGGTGTGCTTTAAGGACGCCAGCCCGCGAAAGAAAAACGCAATAGAAAATGGGTCAGTGCAATCTTACGGAAGCAGCCACACGTTACGTTTATTATTGTAGAAGCGCCTTCCAAGATTGCATTGACCCATTTTCCGTCTTGGTTCTCCTTTGCGTGGTCGACGAAAAAAAAAAAGAAGAAACGGAAGCCGAAGGAGGACAGAAGAACAAAGCATCCGCGTATACCCCGTGTCCAAATTACCGGGCCACGCTCAATACCCGATATGTACTTTGTAACGAAATACTCGCGTTTTCCTCGTGAAAAAAGCAGCCTAGGATCGCTGTAACGCGAAACAGAAACTTCGGCCTTTTTCTTCAGCAACTTTGCCTCTTAACAATAGATTTACGGGTTTCGTCATAGGTAATGATGGATTTGAAATTTTTTCATTTACATTTAGTGGGTTCGCTACATATATTCATGGAGAATCAATTCAATAGCTTCTTTCAACACATATTACGATAATAATCCTTAACCTGTTAAGCGGCAAATTTAGTTTTAACCCGAGAAAGATAACCTACGTCGCAGAGGCGCCTGCGAAATAAACAACTGACTGCACCGTGGATGACGCAAAGACTGGAAGCACCCACTTTGCCAAGGCATGTGCGAAGCAACATTGAAAATATTCTTCCAAAATCTGCTGTACAGGCTTCCACAGATGATGAAGAAGAACCCTCAGCCAAAAAAAGGCGTTATTGCAGTCTTTGCACGTCTAAAAAGAAAAGAATGTCAAAGATGACCTGTGCCAAATGCAAAAAGACAGTTTGTGGTGAACACAAGAAAGACGTTTGTCATGACTGTCTCTAAAGAAATTTTTTATAATATTATAGTTTTTTTTACACTGATTATATTATAGTCTACTAGTTTGTAAGGATAAAACACTATTTTTTGTGATATTTTACGGGATTTGTTCCCATAAACCGAAGACTGTTGATTTTTGTTAATTTTTCATAGAGGTCTAGTGATTTAAGTTTAAAATTACTTAAAATATAAAAAAATATAATATAAATGCATTTTATTTTTACAATAATGCCAAACCTTTAAAATGACTAGATTAACTTAAATAAATATCCATTGTTAGTATAAAATTGACGCCTTAGAAAAGCATGCGCCTCTGAAGCGTATGGTTATCTTTTACGTACGTTGTCATATGGTTATCTTTCTAGGGTTAAAAACCCCTCATAGCGTGCGGAATTAAAATCAAGCGATGACGTGTATACACGACGAACGCAGAGCAAGATGGTCCTATTACAAATTTTACGAAAAACGAAGAAGAACTACATTTTTATTTAAGAAAAACTTAACAATTTATTTCTGAAAAGTTATTCTTATTTTTTTTCTACACATGTAGAAAAAAAAATATTAAGAATTTCAATTGAGTTCGGTAATTATATTATTTATTTCTCGAAACGCGCGGTACCACACAAAGTGGCACTTCGCAGGCCTTACACCACACTCCCATCCCGCCACCCCCTCCGTATAAAATACTTAGCAGTTCTATTGGTAATATAAAGGAAACATCCCACCAAATAATATTCTTATTGTATTTGATTAAAACTCTTCAAGTTTTCACAGTCAATGGTAATTTTATGTTTTTAATGACGAGTAAACACGTCGAACGCACCGTAATAGAGATTTGGTTTGACGTGTATACACGACAAACGCGCTTAATTGGTTAATATGTATGTTCAATGTGTATGTGTGTTTACTCGAATGCTTGAAATGTTGATGAAAATAGAACAGAATTTCTTCATAATTGTTGTTTTCACATATGAATCAAATTCAAGCCAAACGTTTCTAATCATTTTTTAAAATCCTATTCAAAATTGACACTGTTGTAAATATTGCGACACTTTACAAAGGATTACATAATTTCTAGGTTACGCTAGGTCTACGGAATCTGTCGAACTGACGGATCACTAATTTTTTGATTTACGGTTATCCAAATTATGAGCTACTTATTCCATATATGCGATAATTGTGGCAAACATTACTCTTTAAAAATCAGAGTAAACGTCTTATTGTTACTTTTATGAGCTAATATAAAGCAGCTGCATTCAGTGATCCGTAAATCTGGTGTTAACATGGATAAACAAGACGCAGGAAGTGCAACCGGCGCCCGGCGAATCAGCCGGCGAGAACCTGCTGATTCTAACTACGGATATTCAACTGTCTCCTTTAAGAAGCGACAATTTCCGCCACGCTAAAAGCGTATTTACTCGTCCCGCGACGTAGCTGCGACGGAATCGAAAAACTGTCACCGTTGGAAATGGAACTCTGTTCTTCATCAACAGTTTGGACCGGCGAAGAAAGTGAATACGAACGGCGGACGACACGACGCCAAGAAGCTTGAGGAGACTGAGAACGTGTCTACCGTTCGACTATTTCGAAAGTAAGGCGAAAAATAGTCTAGCACTCAGAGCATTTTTCGGTGTTCAGTCTGGCAAGGAGAACGGCCGGAAATCACTTTTTGATAAAAGGTAGCTAAATCTAGCAGTATGTAGCCAGTACACTGACCGAAATCGGACAAAATTCTATTCGGATGACGGCTAGAAGATGAGAACTAACGAATAAACGTTTATTGGACAGTATCGAATAAGTATTTAATCGAACAAAAATTTATCTAGGTAAAGATTTATCCGAATAAAAATGTATTCGCACGAAGAATCATTAGCATAAAGAATTATTCGAATAAATAGAATGATTGATGACGAATAATGATTCGAATAAAATATTCGATTATTCTGTCACAGTAGTAGCATAAAATTAAAATGTTTCTTTGACTATCTACTATGAGTGGACAAATAAATAAATGATAAAAGGTAAGTAAATGGTGAAAAGATCAAAGTAAGGTAGTAGGTAAAGCTAATGGTAGTAAATGGTAAAAAAAGTTCTTTTTATTTAATTGTATCTGAATAGCGATAGCACAGCAGTGTGCTGGATATATGTTTCTTGGTGCCTTGTCATAATTTATCAAATTTTTTTCGGTTCCCGATCGCTCTTATTCTTAACTCATTTTATTCTTAAACCTTGTTCTGTAATGTAGGACATGTATATTTTGAGAACTGAATTGGATCACCGTAGACATTCTGGGATAATAAACGAAGTTAGGCAATTGGTTCACACAGTGTGTCCATCAGACTTACAAATTTGGAGTCATTGTTGAGTCACTCAGACTTCCTATTATCGACACAAAAATAGTCGTACGTCTGACACATATCAGATCGAGAATTTATAAATCATGTACGCAAATACAGATCTCCATAGGAAATTCGTTTTCGAAACGAAATGTCGCTGCTATGGGTTAAATTACAACGACGATATCTCGCATTCGAATAAGATTGTTTTGTTGTTCCGCTTATAATCTGCATGTTCGATGGAGAGGATGACTAACCGAAACAGGGTTTTTTGTTCTGCGAGGAATTCTGTGTAATGAATTGCGATGAGTACAAATTCCGGTCTAATAGCTCTCGCAGAGATGGGTTTATCCATTAAGTAGCTCGCTGGAAGAAAGTTTTGATAGCGATTACTTGCTTTACCAAGCCACTTGCGGCTATCCGTTAAGAAAACTTTTGTCGCAGCCTTTGTCATTATCGGATGATGGTAAAACACCATTTTTTTCATCGCCCGAGCCTTTTTCTGCGTAGGTAGCAGCCAAGATGTCGAGCCGCGCACCTGACGTCCTCCGCGCGAGAACGAACTTCTTGCCGCGGCGAGACGAGCGGGGAATAACAGCAGATTTTGCGGGGATAAAACTACGAAAGCAGGGAAGGTCGAAAGTTTCGGTGTTCACACCCGAGACAGGAAACCCTGGGTGCGCCGCGAGATTCGATTTCGATGGATTCATCGATCTACGCGCGAGGAACGCTCTGCATACTGTGTTCCTAAATTTTCGATTTACCAAAATATTGCCGATATCCGAGCCGTTACAAATTCGTGAAAAAAAAAATGGTAAGATACAGGAACCGACCTTTACTCATTTCAAAGCTCGGAAACTCTATTTTAATAATCCGACGTCCATTCTTTTCTCGAATAATTTTACACGATGGGAACACATTTTTCCTCGAAAATAATATAAGCTGAAACGTTCGTAAAAATGTCTCTGGAAATTCGTTTCATGGCCATAGTTTCGAAGATTAAAGTTTCGGCTTCATAAAGACCCAGTAAAACATGGCGTACAATTTTTTTTTGCAGAATTTCCACTTCCTTTGTGAGCTCGAAAATGCCAGTAAAATATATTGTTTCGTGAACCAGCAAATTGCCAGTGTTCCGTAATGGGGACGGTTCGGAGCGAATACTGTGCATACGTCTATTGCGTTTTCATGAAACCAAATTATCGAAGCGAGTTTTTATCAAAGAATAGACATTCCTGGGGTCCTTGTCTTTTGTTTCTTATGACATTACAAGTCATCTCGTTACGCAAAAAGCTTTGTGGCGAGTAACGCATGACAAGAAACCGAAATGACAGTCATACTACATCATGGTAGTATAGTGAAGGCTCCGCGCTTCATCTTCTACCGAAGTGCTCATATATCTTCCAGACATGGACAATAAATTAATTCGTTCGACTAGATCAATTAGTTCGACTCGCTTCATCTATCTACAACTATTTGACTATTTTTTTTCAATAACTTGGTTAAATTCTTTAACTTGAAATAGCAGAATTCCATAGATAAAATATGCTTTTGTGGAACAATAAGAAATAGTTTCAACACGGTATACTCGTGGTCATTGATTTTCCTAAAAGCTAATAATAAATCAAATTTATTAAAACACGATTAACATTATTTATCGGATTTTATGCATTTATAAGAAAAACCAGCAAATGAAATAATAATAAACAATGAAGACGGTCGAAGAATTTCGAAATAATCTTATATTATTTTTCATTTACGAAACGTATCAACATAAAGACAAATCTGAATTGCCAAATTAAGTGTACCAGAACTCTTGGCGTTCTAAATATATATTCGGTTATATAAATTGAATAACTGTTACTTTTCTATATAGATGGATAATACATAAAGATTACACTGTTATTCGACTTTTATTTTGCATAAACGTCCGTTTTCTGTTCTTTATCTTCGTTTAAACTGCATCAGATATAAATGTCTTCGAAGTGTATCGATTCCGCGTATATTTATGCGAACGATCGAAGGAATAAATACGCGCTCGTACCTTATTCAAACAAACATGTAGTCCTCATTCTTTGAACGAATAAACGATTCAAGAAAAATAATGTACGCGAGATAGAAACTCAAGATTCTCTATAATTAGTTCGAGCGTGCTTCGTCCCGCTGGAGTTTCTTTTGCATCTTTTTACCGAGTTGTTCAGTTGTGTATATAGTTGGAGGGTTTATACGAATCGTATATAAAGCAATATAATGTTACATACTTAATGCAGCCGGTGTGCGTACGGTGACGAGGAGGAGCTGAAAGAGAACCACTTATAAACTACTTCAGCGAATAAAAGTTTCGCCCGACGTAATTTACCACTCAAGAGGTAAATTTTATGCAAATGGTATTTAATACCTCGAGATCTCTTAACTCCGAGACTGCTTTGATATGAATGGAAATTAGTATTCTCTTTGCTTCTCGCATCGTAGTTGATACTTAAACTTCCTTTTCTCCCTGGGACTAACTTAATTACCGACACACAAACATTTAACTTATCCCGCGCATTGTTTCTTTCGAGTTATTGATAACATGGATTCAGAATCGCTGTTCTTTCATTTAACAAATCTGAATTGCAAAATTAATTACCAGAACTCCTGGCGTTCTAAATATGTATTCGGTTAAATAAATTGAACAACTGCTACTTTTCTACGGATGCGCGAACAATAAATAGATACTCATTCTTTTATCGTTCATTCGCTGTTGTCCTTTGTTTAGACAATTATCATTGTCTTTTGAAAAATTTGATACAATATTTACTTTTTCATCTTGTTATCGTCCAACATAGATATCAATAAGTAAATTATGAAAATTTAAAATAAAAAATAAAATATAAAATAAACTGCTACCATTAATCACGTAACAACTGCATATTTTATAATGTTGTTTGCCTCAAAAGAAATGAATTCGGGGATTACATTTACGTGTGAACAAGTATTTTTTAGGCAAATAATTTTTCATTTTAAAAATATGTTTTATTTAATCGTTATTTTAATTTCAATTGAAAATTAAATATCTCGAAGAGATATGAGATCTATTTACGTATAACAAGTAATGCAAATGATGTCACAGTACTTTAAAAAATTGGGAACATATTGTATTTCTGTTTGACGCTTGGGAAATATGCTTCCCAAACGACGTTGTTTATGCAACAACTAAACAGACGGAGCGGATTTATACAGCGTGGAGCAGATAACAAATCGCACAGAAGGACGGGCGCAATATTTTCTAGTAATCGTTATAGGAGAAGTCGTTTGAAATAGAAAAAGCTAAGGGTGTATGTACTCCTGGAAACTTTCGAGACTGCTCCCGAAACGCTTCTCGTCGCGGATATACTTCTTGAACTTGATGGAATTCGATTTCGCCGGGATAGGCGTTCGCTGCACGGGGAAAGTTCGAGCGTTTCGCTATTATCGATGACTACAGCTCAAAAATCTGACTTCACGACGGCCGAAAGCAGTTCCGCGAATTCCCCTCGACTTTTAAATCTCGTGTATCTGAATCCGTGGATCTTCGAAGGGGGAGGAAGGCGGGCACGGTGAAATTTATAAACCGTTTTAGGCAGCGCCGCCATGAAATCGCGAGAAAGGATCGTTTCAGCCAACTACTGTCGGGACGAAATTCTTCCCCGGATTGAAATATTTGCACTCGTAATGCAATAGATCGCATTATGAGACGCGCCTCCAACTTTCTGGAAAACGAAGACGCTCGTTCTTCTCCTGGAATTTGTTTCTGCTGCTTCGGAAGACTTTCTGATCTCAGACTGCTGGTTTTCAATGCGACGTTAGAACATTTTCTTGTGATAAACGTGTGAAGCGAACGCTGGGATGAAATTTCTTCTGTGCACAGTTTTATAAAAATACAGGTGCATTTAGAAGTAAATAGCATTCGTCACTGGACTGCGGACTTTATGCATTTATGGGAAAAATGTGTAATTGAAATGCAGAGGAGTATGATGACATTAGAAGAATTTAAGAATCTTATTAGACTAATTTCAATTTACCGAATGTTTTGTACAATGGATGCGAACAATTTTTATTTCGCATAAAAATTCGCAGTCTTTTCATTATACTTCGATTTTTATGCATAATACAATTTTTTGTGTAAATTGTAAGATACGGAAATTTAGCATTGATAATTACTAAAGATCATCAAATTAATCTTCTGGATATTTTTATTTAAAATTGTAATTCAAAGCATGATATATTTAGAGAATACACAGTTCTTCTTTCCTGATATTTTTACCGCATTTTTCAAGATTATTCAATGCAATAAAAATGCATCAATAAAACAAATATAAATAAAGTTAAGTGAATAAATTGCAAAATAAATTAATATGATCGATCTGTATTTATAACTTTTTCAGATCTTTTCGCTGTTGCGTTAGGGCTTCTGAACAAACATGGCAGTGAACATGTGTGAGATCATATTCTACGAAGAAAGAGATAGGGAAAATCATTCAAACAAACTCAGAAAGATTCTTTACGATTCCAGGAAAGCAGTTCCTCTATATAACTACCTCGTTCTTTCAAGTTTCATGCTGGCAACACTTCGTTCAACATCAATGCATTTGTCCTGGAATACTTCTTTCGCGATCGCAATTTGTATGTGCTACCAGAACTCTCATTTCGAGTAGAATATTCTGGCGTGTAAGTCGTGTGTACAGAATGTATCGATAATCGTTGTGCGACATGGAAAAGAGATGATTCTACACGCAAAAGTAATACGAAATCTTTTCCCGTCTCCAAACTCGGTTTTTCAGCAAATCAAGTTGAATATTTGTCTAGTAGTAAATTTGTCTAACATTCCACTAACTTCCGCCCAAACGCCGAAAATAAAATCGGCGACAGTTATTCCATATGCAGAAATATCTTTAAAAAGTGCCGACCAAACATTTTCCGTTCAGGAAATTCCCTGGTTTCTAGAAAATGCAATTTCAGGAGCAGAACCGGGGAAAATTCCGACTGAACATGTCAGAACTTGATTTTTCAAAATCTAAACTGGGAAACCTTGCATCACTTTTCCATTTGTATTCAGCTGGAAAATTTATTTTTAAATAATTGAATCGAATTACTTTTAACGCGCTTATTATAAACATTATCTCAGACGGAGGCACCTGCGGTAGAAGAATAGACGACAACTAAATCCTTTACAAAGATGAACAAACTTTAAAGTCGATTTTCTCGAAAACGAAGTCTTCTGACTTCTATTTATATAGCTAATATAATTTACATATGTATAGTCATATTTATATAATTGTATTAAACGATCTTATCTTTGCAAAAGCAGTAGATCACGGTCTAAAGTACTCTTTTTCAGTAAGAGCCATTTTAACTCAAAATCCAAAATTACCTATATTATTTTCATTTTATATAACCTAGTACATAATATATATATATATATATATATATATATGAAATTGAATTTTGTAACACGTGCGAGATTACACGTTTAAAAGTTCCTCAAGTATAAACAAATTTGGTAATATTAAAATTATTTTAAAACGTGATATAACAATCTTTAATGGTGTTTTAGAGTCACCACTCGACTGCAAATGGTTAGTAATTTAGTTCATTACGTATAGAATAAAACGATGCATGATTTTGTTCCACTTAGAATGCCGATTCGTTCCACTGTGCGCTGGTTGGATGCATGAACCGTAATATACGCAGTCGCCTACGGATCGTCATAATCTGTGAAAGGAAGTCGCGAGGATCCGTGGAGGATCCGAAATATTTTGTGGAGGGTGGAACGGGGAAGGTCGGCGCAAAAAGGGAGAAAGAAAAGTGAACGAAGATAAGCCGCGTCGATAGAAAGGACACGACTCGACACGCTCGGAATTCATTTGATTTTCCGTTCACGGGGCCGGAGAGAACAAGTGGTACTTCGGGACGCCAATGCATCAAAGACAGTAGTGATATTGGAAACAGGAGCAAACTACTCTCCACCGATCCGTACCCTTGCGTAGGTACGGCCGTCCATGATTCCACGACTTCCCGGCAACTTCGACTTGCTCTTTTCACCCTTCGACCGAGACCACGACCCCAATCCCAATTCCGTTCCTTTTCTCTTGGTGTTACTTCCTTCGAGTTAGTGGCTCGAATCACCGTCCCCGATAACGTTTCCGTGTCGCGAAACGCCCGATAGTGAGCACCCACTGCCATAACATTTCGCCAGACCACGCCTGACAACTTGAGGCATTTCAATTCAATTTTCCGCGAACGTCCGATATGTGGGTCAGTTAGCGAAAATTTGCGCTCTGCTGATCAGCAGGCTGCGGACCTTTGTGCGGAATCTAATTTGTCTGGGTCGATTGCCAGGAACAAGTTGAAATTTATTTCTTTACAAAAGAATTGTAACACGTTGAAAGAATGTATAGGACGTGGTAAGAATTGAATATTTCTGTTATTCTCGGAGTGGTGGTGAAGAATTGTTAGTTTAATCTTAATCTTTCTAATTTCGTATTTCTTAACAGAGATATTTGTGTATTAATGGGCCACCCTGTATATGAGCTCTGTTACTGTTTGAATTTGTCCACTATTTCAAGGACTGTCTGCTTAGTTTTCTCATAAGTGTATAAAATCATTTACTTTTATGTATTAATGTCCTCAATCGTTTCATAGAAACCTAAAGAAGAAAATAATTTCTTATAGTAACAAAAACCTGTTCCAAAAAATCAAATTTTGTAACAGACAACCAAAACAGAATTCGTTCTTATAAGCTACACTGTTCAATTTTCTATTATGGCCCCGCCGAGGTTCTTTTCTCTCGCGGAAATAATAAATTGAATTTTTCAAATGCAGTTGGAAACGTAATCGGATAACCTCAAGAGAATTTTTATGAATTCGGATAATCCGTGGTGAGTGCAGAATACTATTTCATTTGTAATCGAATCGACCTTTTACTTTCGACTTGACAGCCACGAAGTTACAGAACCTGTTGGCGCGCCCTGGAACCGTGTTTACCATGTGCAATTAAATTTTTCATTCAATCTGAATCGATTGCTTTAATTGTTGAACCTTCCCTTGAGTTAAAACGCCGAGACCGAATTTTAACGTTCATTTCGCAGCGACCGAAGGCAGGCAAATTGAAATTAATGGAATACAAAATTCCACGCGCAAGAAAACGCAGAAAAGATTACGCGGGACTGCAGCGAACGGCTGGAAATGCATATAAGAGTATAATGCAATCGTCGCTGCGATCGATATTAAATCCTGCTTCGTACAGTTTAAACGATTTCGTCGAAATAATGAAAACGGACGTCCAAAAGATTAATAATTACGGGTGAAAGGAAACGGGAGAAAGGGAAACAATCGAAACGCATCGGACCAGTTTGAAATTATCTTTTAATATACGGGCCTCTCGCTCAGTGTCCCGAAGACACCGCTTTGCCGCACTCAAAAGTTAATAAAAATACCGCAACGGGACGCCAGTTTTCTCTCCGCCCGAGTCAACGGTGAGATTCCCCTTTGAAATTCAGCTCACGTATTTTTCCCCGTTGCTATTCCATTTTCTCTTTAAATTCGGAATTTTAAAATTTATTAAACCCTCCGCTGAAAACTTAATAATAATCCGTCCTTGCGCTAGGCGCTTTTCAAAGCGCACGGTTAATTCGAAGGGAATACGTTGGACGCGGTGAACGCAGTACCATCGTAGATGCGTGTTTTATTTATTAATAAATCACCGGATCGATTTATCGGCGCGCTTTCTTGTTCCGCCCTGGGTATCGATAAATTTTTGGAATCTCCTCTGGCATGGGCGGCCCGGATTTTCGTGTTTTTATACTTCACGTCGTCGGTTTCTGCCCTCTCACGGCGAGGGTAAATGTCGAGAAATAAAGCCGATAAACCCCATACCCGATTGCGCGAACTACGTCTTGGAATGCCATCTACGACAACAAGATTCTCGATTAAAATTCCAATCGTGCCTTTTCAGATCCTTTTCCTTCGGGCTACGGATGCGGCCTTAAATAAATCCACCGGTTCTTTGCCCGTTGGTACGCGCATTTAAATTTTATGTAGACACGCACGTGTTTACGAAAATTTATGCAGCCGGTATATGTACATTTCCGTTTGAAACGGACACGAACATTTTCGCGCGACTACGACCGACATGCAGCCCATTGCATTTTAGATATTACACACCAGAGGCGTATTAGAGCAGCTTTGTGTCCTTATTTCGACAAATATTACGTTCGAATTTTTAACGAGACAGACATTTCAACGCGCGTTTATTTAGGTTGTCATTTTAGTCGGAGTAAAGTTCGGACTGTGTGTGTATATATGTAGGTATGTATGGTTTCGTGCATCAGAGGTGAGCGTTTTGTTAATATTATTTTTATAATCATCCGTTGCGCGAACTATTGCGAATCTATATAAGAAGTAAAAAAGATTTTGAATTTCTCTATCTTATAATCCCTGGTTTTTGAATTTTACTGTTTTTATTGAGATTATTGAATTTCTTCTGTTTATAGAATTTATTGAATTTATTCAGTTTATTGAGTTTATTTAATTTTTTATTATTATTAAGTAGTAAGTTAGTATTAAGTAGTAGTAAGTTTATAATTATTAAGTTTATTTGATTTATTCTATTTAATTTTTCAAGTTATATATCCTAAATTTATGCACTTACGAGTTTATTTTCATTTTCTTAACGTATCGACCGATCAAATTGTATTTTCCAAGCGAACTGACTGCTATGCAGACACTTTGCTCAGTTCGAAGAATAAATTTTTGTCCAACCAAATAAATTATTCCGATATCGTGAAATTAAGAGAACGTGCAAAAATATATTCGTTTTAGCCAGCCCCCTGTCAGACATTTGTTACTGCCAGCTTGTCTTTCCGTATCCGATTTCCCTCCACGCGCGTTCGACTTTCATTATTTCCTTCTTTTCGTCCCCGTCACTAACAGAAATTCTGCTATAGCTCGTACTCTCATTCCGCAAGATAATTATTTTCCCCGCAGACATTTCGTACCGCGGAAAAATGTAATTCATTCACGTTCGCGACACGATTCAAATTTCCACGATTTAAAAGTCATTAAAGCGTATCATCGGCGCGGAAAGGTGTCCACGAATCTTAGACGAAAGCAACTATAAATTACTATAATCTGCTAAAATAACGTTGTGTAATTAACATTACGAAGTTCGGAAATACATTTACAATAAAAAAATCAACATTTTAGAACTTCGTGAAAAAGATAGAAAATTTCGCGAGAAAGATAAAAAGCAGATTTCAAATGTAAAATGGCCTAAGTTTATCTAGATTCGTATTCTTCTCATTAAAACGCAAAGATTCGCGCAATTATAATGATTATCAAAATATTAATGGAACACTGTATAATAAAATAATTTTCAATGCAGTTTCGCTTACTTTTAGGTGCCGAATGTCACCGCCAAAAATTCCCACAATACCAAAGTCATTTAATTAATGAAACCGAAACTAGAAAGTTAAAATTGACCATAGGAAATATTAGAATTTCTCTATTGTATTCTTAATGTCCGAGCAACATTCATTTTTATTTATATATTACAATAAAAACGAATTTCGAAACCTACTTAAAAATTAACATGTTAATTGCTTTAAATTTTTGCATAAAAAAATACTTCTATTATTATTTGTCATAGTTCATTGAAAATCTAATACGGTTACGCTGATGGACCAGGAGAAATAGATCCGAAAATCACAGTCGGAACTGTCACGTAAGAAAAATCGTGATTTTCGAACAGAAAACGAGGTCAACCGATATCGACGACACGGTAAAATGCCGTTTACAAGAGTCGTGCGGATTTTCCACGTAACGTTGACAAGGGATTACGGCATCGAGCTAATTTCGAATATCGCAACAGAAATCTAATCGTCGATGCAATTACATTTGCGCTTTAAGTAGGAAGAAATGGAAATTACGATTCAGGGGATCCGCCTGCGGAAATACGTTTTCCTTTAACCGAGACAGGTAGGTACGGGATACTTATTTAAAATTCCGCGCGTTCCTTTTGCGGGCTCGTCTGAAGATGAACAAAATCACGGTGCGCAAATATTTACGCCCGCGAATACATAATACGGTTGCATTTTGAAACCGTGCAATCACGGGCCCCACGGGGTATGCATTACTATTCAATATTGCGACGGCGACTCGGCTAAAATTAGATAAAATCTTCTTTTACTTAGCTACCGTGAAAATTAAATTACTTTCTCCCTGTCCCGCTATCCGCGCTTCTCCCAGTGCGTTGCTACAAGAAATCCGTATTTATGGACAGCTATTGTAAAGCCGTGCGTGAACTGATCGGATTATTTCCATCGATCCAATAGAAACATTGGAACGCGAGAAATATTATTTACCGTGGAAATCAGTGCTGGCTCTGGCCGATCACCGATGCGGCTGGAATAGCAGAACATGTGATAATGATCGCGGAACAGGTATTGATAACGTCAAGATTTTGGACGCGGACGCGCATTTCGAATTCGACTATCGCCGGGTTATACCCCGGTGAATTTCAGTGCGTCACCGAGAATGCATACATACATATTTGCGAGGAAAATTCTAATTTAAGCTAAAGTAGGTTCGCGCCATTTATTGACGATGAGATTACTGATGCGCAGAACTCGCCGTTTCAAACGCGATCACTTCTTCAAAATCGAATCAAATGATTCGAACCTTTTTTTAACGCTCTGACTAGCTAGTTTAGTAGGCAGCGAAATTGTAATTGATTCGAATAACAAAAAATGCATTAAGGAAGATACGTTTTTCGACCTTTTTATTTGAGCTCGTGACGAAAATTCAAACAATGCATTTTATAAGCCTCGGTAACGTATACATAGTTATGCGTGTTGATGATTTCTTCATATTTTCTTTAAATACATATAAATATATTTTTACGTTTAAACGCATTTACAACATATATAATTTAATAAAAAACATTAAGGTATATGTATATCCTTTTTAACCAGTTAGTTGTTTCTCGCGAACAAATGGCAATGTTTTGTGTTATCACGAGTGTACTCGTCGAAAGCAGCCAAATGGTTAAACAAAACATAGTTGTTGTAATAAAACACTGACTTTGTCGAAAATCAGTGGCTTTCGAAAGGGATACGACGAAGATAAACGATGAGTTAAATCATCATCGCCAAGTTAATAGGTTAAGAATGGGGAAAAGTGGACACTTAAACCGAGGATTTAATGCTCCCTGGGACACTGTACGCCCGGTACAGCGTGGACGTGTCGAAAATAAAGCAGAGCAGTGGACTCTTAAATACGCACAGTGAAACAGCGGACGCTGAGGAAATACGAAATGCGATGAAATCTCGGGAGGATATAATCGAATCCTTGGTACGGGATCGGTATCGATGACACGCGAAAGTCATGGGCCGAGACGGTAGCAGTCGGGGGTGGCTAGCTTCGGGGTGGACAACAAGAGTGCGGGAGATGGGAAGAGATAGAGTAAAAGAGAGCTAGAAAGGTATAGAGAGAGAGAGAGAGAGAGAGAGAGAGAGAGAGAGCAAAGAGAGTGAGAGAGTAGAAAGGAGACACATGGAATGAGAGAATGAAAGATCGGAAGAGAGAGAAACAGGGGGTGAGAGAACGAAAGGGAGGGAGTAAGAAAGAGAAAAGAGAGAAAGATGGTCGAACGAGGAGGAGCCCGGTAAGTAAACTAGGAAAACGTTCACGGGAGAAAGAGAGCAGGGGACCAGGGATGGTTTAAAGGCAGCCCACGTAGCGGCGAGGGTGGACAGGACGAACGGTCAGGAGGGTATGAGGTCTGCGCAGCGGTCAGCAGAATCAGAATGCTTAGAACCCCATATAACGGCCACTCAACCGAGTTGAAACCGGTCGTAGTCGACGGGGGTAGGTAACGTAACCGGAGCGGCGCGGCACGGCGAGTAGTATGTCGGTAGGTAGGCGGCTACACGGTTACACACACGTGACCCAGCTCTGGGCGAAGTTCGTGGAGCTGTCTGCGCGAGTTTCCACGGGCTTTTCCTGGCCCCGCAGGTCTCTCGGGAAGATCTAGACGCGTCGCGGCGCCTTCGAGCTCGCCGGAGACGCCGGGCGTCCCGATGTTCCGCCGGAGACCCGCGATAGAGTCACACCGATAATTGGACCGTGTCGGCCGCGCAAAGAAAACCGACTTCGTTATCGTACCGGCTCCTTTCCATCCGTCTGACAGTGTTCCTCTTTTCCGTTCGTAGCTGCTTTCCGCGCCATTTGTGTCGTCCCCGTGTGTAACAGCGTGAGAAGAGGTGTAACTGGACGGGAACTATGTATGTACCTCCTCGACTTCGTTCTCGGCTTCGTCTCCGACTTCATCTTCGTCCTGATCTTCGCCGCGACACGTACCACCTCGTAGCCACTGTATCGTTCGATCGCATCGGGTCTGGTGGTACGTGGCTCCGGATGGTCTCTGGTGCCGTTCACGACGAATGTAACGGACTGGGAACGGGAATTGATAGAGTATACACGGCGGAATTTTATGGGGTTTCTATATAATCGAATGAAGAGACGGGAGACGCGCGACGACTGATAGCGGAACTATGCTGTATATCTTCGGGGTTCTTTAGCACTGTGCAGTATGTATGTCGCGATGGCCATAGCGTGATTCTACGCCTTCGATTTGGTATAAATTCAAGTCAACAAAATTGTGAAGAGCGAGCTTGATCTT